>NW_020954598.1:16282144-16341262 GCF_900497805.2 Vombatus ursinus
GATAGATAGATAGATAGATAGATAGATAGATAGATAGATAGATAGATGGCAGAGGGTGAGTTGAAGATGAAGGGGTGATAATCTGGAAAATAAAATTAAGGGTGAGAGAGGATTATACAGAAAGAAGGAGAAAGGGAGAGGTAGAATGGGGTAAATTTTCTCACATAAAACAGACAAGAAAAGGCTTTTACAGTGGAGGGGAAATGGGGGAAGGTGAGAGGGAATGAGTTAATCTTATTCTCATTGGATTTGGTTTAAGAAGAGAATAACATACACAATTGGGTATGGAAATCTATCTTACCCTACAGGAAAATAAGGGGGGAAGGGGACAAGAGAGCAGGGAGATGATAGAGGGGAGGGCAGATTGGGGGAGGGGATAATCAGAAGCAAACACTTCTAAAGAGAGACAGTGTCAAAAGAGAGAATAGAATAAATGGGGGACAGGATAGGATGAAGGGAAATATACTTAGTTTTTGACAACATGACTACTATGGAAGTGTTTTGCATAACTACACATGTGTAACTTGTATTGATATACTTGCCTTTTCAATGAGGGTGGGTGGGGAGGGAGGAAGGGAGAAAATCTGTAAACCAAAGTTTTAAAAACACATGTTAAAAATTGTTTTCACATGCAACTGGAGAATAAGAAATACAGGAAATTGGGTATAGAAATCTATCCTGCCCTACAGGAAAATTGAAGAGGATGGGGATAAGAGAAAGGGGGAGAGATAGAAGAGAGGGCAGATTAGGAGAAGAGGTATTCAGAATGCATGTTATTTTGAGGTAGGGGCAGGGATGAGATGGGGAGAAAATTTGGAACTCAAAATCTTGTGGAAGTGAATGTTGAAAACTAAAAGTAAATTAATTAATTAAAAAAAGAAAAAGGCATAAAATATGGAAGAAAATAATACCTTAAAAAACAGACTTGCCACCTAAAGGTGGCACAAAAATTCAATGAAGAAAAGGAAATTCTTAGAGAACAAAACTGGAGAAATGAAAAGATGTACACAACGGCACTAAATAAATTTTTTAAAATTATAGTTGGACAATGGAAAGCTAATGGTTCCAGAAAATATCAGGAAATAAGAAAACAAATTCAAAAGAATGAAACAAATAAAAGAAAATATGAAATATCTCACTAAAAAATTGTCCTAAAATAGATCAAAGAGTGATAATTTAAGAATTATTGGACTACCAGAAAGCTATGACCAAAAAATAGCCTAGATAAAATATATATATATATACATACATATATACACACATACACATACATATATAATATAATAAAGAATACAATATATTATATATACATGTACATATCCACACATACGTGTGTGTGTGTGTGTGTATAAAGAAAATTGCCCCTGGATCTTAGATGCCAAGCGTAAAATAGAAATTGAATGTATCTTCTGATCATTTCCTGAAAGAGATCCCAAAATGAAAATTCCCAGGAATATGATAGCCAAATTCTAGAGCTCCCAGGTCAAGGGGAAAGTATTTCAAGCAGCCAGAAAGAAACTGTTCAAATATTGTAAAGTCACAGTCAGGATCACACAATATTTAATGACTTCCACCTTAAAAGAGAGGAGAATTTGGAATATGATATTCCAGAAGGCAAAGGAGCTAGGATTACAACTAATAATAACCTATCCAGCAAAACCAAGCATATTTCTTCAGGGAGAAAAATGGGTATTTAATGAAATAGATGATTTTCAAGCATTCCTGACGAAAAGGCCAGAAGTAAAGAGAAATTTTAACATTTAAACACAAGACTCAAGAGAAACATAAAAAGGTAAGCATTAATAGAAATTATAAGGGTCTCAATAAGGTTAAACTGTTTTCATTCCTAAATGGGAGGATGATTCATGTAACTTCTAAAAACTTTATCATTATTAGGGCAACTAAAAGGAGTTTACATAGACATAGGGCATAGGTTTGAGTCAATTATATTGGAATGAGCTCTAAAAATGAAGGGATGAGAAAGACAGATGCACTGAGAGAGTGGAGAAGGGAGAGGAAGAATGAGAGAAATTTTCTCACATAAAGGAGATACTATCAAAGAGTTTACAGTGGAGGGGAAAACAGGAATGAAGAAGGATGGGCAATGCTTGAACCTCACTTTCATCAGAATTGGTTCAAAGAGGGCATTACACACACACACACACACACACACACACACACACACATACACACACAATTGTGCATAGAAATGTAACTTACCAAATAGAGAAACAAAAGGGGATGGGGATAAAACACATGGAGGGAGGATGATTAAAGGGAGGCCAGATTAAGGGAGCAGTGGTTAGAAGCAAAATAGGTTTTTGAGAAGGGAGAGAGAGACAGAGACAGAGACAGAGAGACAGAGAGAGAGACAGAGAGAGAGAAGGAGGGAGGGAGGATAATAAATAGGAGAAAATGTTATAGAGAAAGAAATACACAGTAATCATAAATGTAAATATAAGTGGGATGAGCATATCCATAAAATGCAAGCAGGTAACACAATGGATTGGAAACCAGAATATGTTGCTTACAAATGACGCTTGAAACAGAAAAACACACACAGAGTTAAAACAAAGAGATGAAGAAGAATCTAATATACTTCAGTTGCATTAAAAATGGCACAGATAGCAATCGTGATCTCAGAAAAAACACTATCTCTCAAATATATAGAGAATTTAGTCAAAATTTTAAAATAAGAGCCATTCCCTAATTGATAGTCAAAGGATATGAACAGGCAATTTCAACATAAGAAATCAAAGCTATCTATAGTCATATAAAAAAACTCTTAATTACTATTGATTAGAAAAGCATAATTTCCAGCAACTCTGAAGTATCACCTCACATCCATCAGAAATATCAAATGCTAGAGAGAATGAGGAAAACTAGGCACACTATGAACTACTGGTGGAGTAGTTAATTGTTCAACTATCATAGAGAAAAATTTGGAACTAAGCCCAAAGGGCTATGAAACTGTGCATACCCATTGACTCAAGATTATCACTATTGTGTCTATATCCTAAAAAGAGCAAAGAGAAAGGGAAAGCACCTAAATGCATAAAAATATTGATAGCAGCTATTTTTGCAGTCCAAAGAGTTGGAATTTGTAAGGATGCTCATCAATTGGGGAATGGCTGAACAAGTTGTGGTATATAATTTTAATGAAGTATTATTTTGCTGTAAGAAATGATGGGGGGGTTTCAGGAAAAAAGGCAAAATCTATATGAACTGATGCAAAGTGAAGTGAGAAGAAACTGGAGATCATTGCTATGCATAATAACAGCAATGTTGGAAACCCAAAGAACTCTTACATTTTCATTGTCATGCAGTATCCTCCTGTGACCTCCTTTACAAATGACCTCTGTAGCCTAGAGCTCCCTATCCCCAAGCCAGGTCACCCTGTTTATCTGCTGTGATCATCCACTGCCTGATAGGGGCTGCTCAGAAGCCACCATTAAGGTTTACATCATCACAAGAAGAGCAAACAGCATGTCAGCAATCCCGTCCAGTGGTTCACTCGTAGCAACCCTATGAGTACTATGAAATTAAGGCTTCCCTGGCACATCAAGCCCTAGCCTTGCTAGAAATGTAGGGTCCAGTGTGCCTGTGGGCACTCAGCTACCTGATGTACTACACGAGGACTGGGGATTTTTACTAGCACTTTTGAAAATACATTATGGGAAAAACAAACAAACAAACATATAGCCTCTAGCTATAAATTGAACTCAACCTGGTGAAAAGATGTCAGGGCATGCAACAGAGTGTAAGTGGAAAGACCACTGGACTCAGAGGCAGAAGACCCACCCAGGTTTGAGTCCTGGCTCTACCATTTAGTAGCCGTGTGACCTTCGGCAAGTCATTTCACCATTCTGAGCCTCTGTTTTTTTCATCTCTAAAATAGATGTAATCCTGCTTATACTACCTACCTCACAAAGTTGTTGGAAGAAAGTACTTTGTAAACCCTCTTTAACTTCTAGAGTATACCCCCTAACTCTTACCAGTGGTCCAGAGGGCATACTCCTAGTAGTGTATGGTGTACAGCCTTGCTGATCCTTACAATTGACACCAATTTGTGATGTGAGAGTGATTAACTGTACAATTGGAGCCCTGATTTGATTAGGTGAAAAATGGGACAAACATAGCAAGTCATTGATCTACTGGAAGAGGTCTCCTTAGTCCTGGGAGGAAGTGGGAAAATTCCAGGTTTGGGGGGATCTTACTTAAGAACCCAGAGGCGACTGAACTGTTTGTGTCCCAGGGAAGGAGAAACTAGTATCACGGTGTTTCCTTCCCCGGGCATCTGGGTTCCACTTCCAGCAATAGCTCCTGTGGAAGTGCTGAGTACTCTGGGGAAGTGATCCCCTATCATCCTGCTTTTCCCAAATCAGAACCAGGCCACCAGTGGGCAAGCTTCTTATTTGGGAAGTCGAGTCATTCATTCATGACAACTGTACTGGAATCCCCAGAACACTCAGGAACTTTCCAGGTTGCTCATGGCATGATCTGTGACCTGGCTCAGGAGGCCATGAGGAAGCTGCATGCCAGTGAGCTCAGCAAAACCAGCACTAGGCCTTCTGCATGAGCAGTAGCACCCTCCTTGCTGCTTCCCTAACTTTTGAATTATGCTAGGCATCAGAGGCCATTTCCCTCTCCCCTCTCCCTTCTTCCCTTTACCCTACCCCATCCCCTTAGAATAGACAGACTGCTTAAGTGTAGAAGTAGTTATGTTGTATGTGTGTGTGTTTAAAAGAATAACAAAAACAAAACACCAAAAAACAAGTAAAATAAACCACAGTTATTGTTTTGTTTTTGTTTTTTGTTTTACCATCTGAATCACCTATGTGGTTTCCAACAGCCTCAGTAACTTGTTTACTATGTACTCAACAAAAATTAATAAACTTTGAGCAGCCTTAAAAAAAAAACTGCAATGTTGAAATGATGATCAACTGTGAAAGACTTGGCTACTCTGACTGATACAATGATCTAAGACAATTTCAAAAGACTCATGATCATAGTAAAAAAAAAAGTACTATATACATCCAAAGAGAAAACTGATATACTTTGAGTGCAAATTGAAGTATAATTGTTGCACTTTCTTTGTTTTTCTTTGTTTTTTTGAAATATAATTAATGTGGAAATGTGTTTTGAATGAATATATATGTATGAATATAATTGATACTTTATTACTTTCTTTCTAGGTGGGGAGCAGAGGGGATAGGAGGAAGGGAGAGAATTTGGAACTCAAAATTTCAAAAGAAAAGAATGCTAAAAATAAATAGCATTCATATAATTCTTTAAGGTTCAAAAAGTGTTTTTTATATATTATCTCATTTGATCCTCACAACTCTATGAGAGAGATGTTATTATTATCTCCATTTTACAGATAAGGAAATCAAAGATAAATGGTTAATTGCATCCCCCCAGGTGCCACAGCTAGTAAATGTCTAAGGTAGTATTTGAACTCAGAGTTTTCTGACTTCAAGTCTAACACTCTATCTCAGGGATGGGGAACCTGCATCCGTGAGGCCTGGAGTTATTCACTGTGCCACCTACTTTCCAAAGTATGCATATACATGTATTTAAGTATGTACGTATGTGTGTGTGTGTATATATATATGTATGCATGCGTGTTTATATATACTATCCAAACATATGCAGGACTTAGGATGTACTGAAATGAAAATATCTTACTCAGAAGTCTTTATATAGATATTAATAGCTACATAAAAGCTTCTGGGCAAGCTTTTGGTTATCCAAAAGTGTCCATCTACTCAGGGGGTAAGGGGGAGGGTTAATTCAAGATAAAACTTGGCAAATTTATAGTGTGTCATGTGAGTTTGTGTGTTTATATGTTGATCAGAATGCCTTTGATTAATTAATTCTTCCTTGGCCACATCCCCCAACCCTTAATAAGTTGATGAAAAATAAGGGGCACATAAAAGAGACAAATAAATGTTAAGTCCCTAAATAAAATGCACAAATGTATCTACACTCATTTACATAGTCAGGAATTATAAAGTTCTCCATTCATATTTGATGGCATTAGGGGTTAGTAAATCATTGACTTGCCATCAAATGCCCAAAACAATTTTGGCTTTTTAAAAAGCAAGTGAGACTTCCAGTGCCAAGATGGCAGAGTGAAGAAGGAATTCACAAATTCCCCTCCAAACAACTAGAAAATCACCTCAGAATTAATCTTGGAGCAGGGAAACAGCTTCAGCATGGCAGAAAAGGTCCGTCTCACTGGGATAGGAGGGAAGTGAGCTTTAAGAGCAGCAGCAACAGCAGATATCCTCACAGCAGGGGGCCTGAAGCAAAGCTCCAAGCCTGGGAAATCCACCATCAATGCCCCACCCTCCTGCAAACCAATAGCCCCCTAAGCAAGTGAGCAGTCTGGGTTGTACAGCAAGGCCCCAGCACCAGCACAAGCCACCAGGAATGCCTTGATCCCATTGCTGACCAGTAGTAAAGCCCTTCCCCAGGGCAGGTTAACAGTGAGACCCAGCCTCTGGTGCCTACCAGCAGAGAGACCCTGTTTCCACTTCAACCCAGAAGCAGGACACCACCCCTGTGGCAGACCAGCAACAAGATCCCTCCTCCAGGAACAGCCATCAGAAAGACTCTTTTATGTGGGATGTCATAGCAAGCCAGCAGCAAGGCCCCTACCCTTGGAGCAAGCCTGCAGGTAAACCCCACATGCTGGAGAGACCAACAGGGAGGCTCCAACCCTCCTCCCAGTATAAGGCAGAAGGGAAGCCTACCCTGCAGACAAAGCAAACATCTAAGCCCTGATGCCCAGTGAAAGCCAGCAATAAAACCTTGAGCACTATCACAAAAAGCTTGTGACAGTGTAGGGCCAAAGACCAACTCTCACAGAAAAACACCAAGTGACAAAAAAAGGCAGAAAAAATGAGCAAAAATAACAAATAAACAAACAAACAAACAAACAAAAAACAAAGAAAGAACTTGACTATAGAAAGTTACTATGGTGATGGGGAGGATCAAGGTACAAACTTAGAAGAGACAATAGTATCAAAATGACTACATGTGAAGTCTCAAAAAGAAATGTAATCTAGCCTCAGGCCTAAAAAGAATTCCTTGAAGAGCCTAAAATGATTTTAAAAAGCAAATGAGAGAAGTAGAAGAAAAATTGGGAAAAGAAATAAAATTAATGCAAGAGAATCATGAAAAAAGAGTCAATAGCATGAGAAAGATGTACCAAAATTTACTGAAGAAAATAACTCTCTAAAAAATAGAATTGGTCAAATGGAAAAGGAAGCACAAAAGCTTGCTGAAAAAAATGATTACTTAAAAAATTAGAATTAAATAAGTGGAAACATCTTTTAAGAAATTATCAAAGAAAACTGCCCTGATATATTAGAGGGCAAAATAGAAATTGAAAGAATCCACTGATCACCACCTGAAAGATATCCCAAAATTAAAACTCCCAGGAACCACATAACCAAATTTCAGGGCTCACAGATCAAAGAGGAAGTATTGTAAGCAGACAGAAAGAAATAATTCAAATATCTTAGAGCTTTAATCAGGATTACACAGGATTTGGAAGCTTTAAAGAAGTGGAAGGCTTATAATATGACATACCAGAAAGCAAAGGAGTTAGGATTACAACCAAGAATCACCTACCCATGTAGGTAATCTTTCAGTGGGGGGTGGGGGGAGCATATTTAATGAAATAAAAGACTTTCAAGCATTTTTAATTAAAAGACCAGAACTGAATAAAGAATTTGACCTTCAAATACAAGACTCAATGGAAATATTAAAAAAAAAAGTAAAAAAAAAAAAAAAGAAAGAAAGAAACAAGAAAGAGAAAACATAAGAAATTCAATAAGGTCAAAATGTTTATATTTCTTTATGGCAAGATAATATTTATAATTCCTAACAATTTCATTACAATGAGAGCAATTAGAAGGAGTATATGTAGACAGAGGGAGTGAATATAAGGTGATTTTGATGGGATGATTCCCCATAAAACAAAATAAATGGGTGAGAAAGAAAATTGCACTAGAAGAAGAAAGAAGGAAGAGATTGAATAGGGTAAATCATCCCACATAAAAGAGGCATGAAGAAGTTATTTTTTTAAAATTTATTTTGATTTATCAACAATCACTTCCATATGCTTTTGAGTTTAAAATTTTTCTCCCCCTTCCTCCCCACCACCCTCCCCAAGACAGCACACAATCTTATATAGGCTATACATTTACATTATGAAGGGGTTATTTTTTGGGGGGCTAGGCAATAGGGTTAAGTGACTTGCCCAGGGTCACACAACTAGTAAGTGTTAAGTGTCTGAGGCTGGATTTGAACTCAGGTCCTCCTGACTCCAATGCCCAGAGCTCTATTCATGGTGCCACTTAGCTGCCCCTGAAGGAGTTATTTTAAAGGAGGGAAAGATGGGGGCCAGGCAAAGCTTAAATATTACTCTCATCAAAGTTGGCTCAGAGGGAATAATATACACACTCAGTTGGATGTAGAAATCTATCTTACCCTATAAGGAATTAAAAGGGTATGGTGATAACAGAAGGGGGAGAGGGGACTGATAAAAGGGAGGGTGTATTGGAAAAGGCGGTGATCAAAAGAGAAACACTTGTAAGGAAGGCAAGGGTGAGAGAGAGGTGGAGACAAACAAGTGAAAAATAGCATGGAAGGAAATACCCAGTTAGTTAACTATAAATGTGAATGGGATGAACTCACCCATAAAATGGAAACAGATAGCAGAATGGATTAAAATCCTGAATCCTACAATATATTGCTTACAAGAAACATATTTGGGGGCAGCTAGGTGGCACAGTGGATAGAGCACTGGTCCTGGAGTCAGGAGGACCCGAGTTCAAATCCAGCCTCAGACCAGACACTTGACACTTAATTAGCTGTGTGACCCTGAGCAAGTCACTTAACCCCAATTGCCTGATCAAGAAAAAAAAAAACAAAACAAAACTTAAGAAACACATTTGAAGCAGAGACCTACAAACAGGGTAAAGGTAAGGGGGAGGAGCAGAATCTATTGTGCTCCAGCTGAAGCAAAGAAAGCAGGGGTAGCAATCCTGATCTCAAATAAAGCAAAAGCAAAATAGATCTAATTAAAAGACATAAAGAAGGGAGGGGTGGAGTAAAAGCAGTGACTTGCTTGGGCCCTCCCCCAAACCCCTCCAAATACTTATAAAAAATGGTTCTAAACAAATTCTAAAGCAGCAGAACCCACAAAAAGACAGAGTGAAACAAATTTCCAGCCAAAGATAGCCTGAATGGTTGATCAGAAAGGTATATTGAGCTGGGCTGGGAGAGGAGCGCAGTTTGATGTGGGCACGCAGGCCACAGTGAACCTGGAGCAGGCCTCAGAGGACTGAATCACAGGCAGCCGTGGCAGTTTCCAGACTTCTCAACCCACGAACACCAAAGACAACTTAGAAGGTCAGTGGGAAAAGTTTGTAACTGTGGTGGTAAGAGAGGAGCTCAGGATCCCAGTCCCGTTTTTTGGGGCGGCGGCTGCTTCCTGAGCTTTCGGCCCACAGACTGAGCAGGAATCAAGTGGCTGATCAAAGGGGGATTGCAGGGATCTCTCTGCTGGTGCAGGATTCTCTTGCTTTGCCCATGGTTGGATCTGGGTCACAGTTCTGGGTGGCAGTCCTGGGGCAAGGAGGAGCACTGGCATGGTGGAGCTTGTAGTGGCTGTGGAGAGGAAACCTTCCTCACAGTTCCAAGATAGAAAAGAGTGCTCATAGACCAGAGCACAGGCCAGGAAAGCAGTAAACACCTCACCCTTGACCATAGCACCTTGGAAGAACTGAAAATTTACAGGTCCCTAAAAGTATCTCTGAAAACAGCTGCACAAAACCCCTGAAGCTTGGGATAGTACATTCTCCACACTAGAAACAGACTCCTACATTAACAAAGAGTCTATAACTCCAGTAATTGGCTGAGATCATGAGCAAGCAGCACAAAAAGAGTCAAATTATATTATCTCACTTTGATGACAAAGAAGATCAAAACATACAACCAGAAGAAGACAATGAAGCCAAAGCTCCTACATCCAAAGCCTCAAAGAAAAATATGAATTGGTCCCAGGCCATAGAAGAGCTCAAAAAGGATTTTGAGAAGCAAGTAAGAGAAGTAGAGGAAAAACTGAGAGTGATGCTAAAGGAGACCCCCCCAAAATACTGAAGAAAATAACACCTTAAAAAATAGCCTAACCCAAATGGCAAAAGAGATCCAAAAAGCCAATGAAGAGAAGAATGCCCTAAAAAGCAAAATTGGCCAAATGAAAAGGGAAGTCCAAAAGCTGACTGAAGAAAATACTTCCTTAAAAATTAGAATGGAGAAATTGGAAACTAAGGACAATTTGAGAAATCAAAGCACTGTAACACTAATCCAAAAGAATGAAAAATTAGAAAACAATGTGAAATATCTCATTGGAAAAACAACTGACCTGGAAAATAGATCCAGGAGAGAGAACTTAAAAATTATTGGACTATCTGAAAGCCATGACCAAAAAAAGAGCCTAGACGTCATCTTTCAAGAAATTATCAAGGAAAACTGCCCTGATATTTTAGAACCAGAGGGCAAAATAGACATTGAAAGAATTCACTGATCACCTCCTGAAGGAGATCCCCAAAGGAAACGTCCTAGGAATGTTGTAGCCAAATTCCAGAATTCCCAGGTCAAGGAGAAGATATTGCAAGCAGCCAGAAGGAAACAATTCAAGTACTGTGGAAACGCAATCAGGATAACATAAGATTTAGCAGCTTCTACATTAAGGGACCTAAGGGCATGGAGTATGATATTCTGGAGGGCAAAGGAGTTAGGACTACAACCTAGAATCACCTACTCAGCAAAACTGAGTATAATCCTTCAGGGTAATAAATGGTCATTCAATGAAATAGGGGACTTTCAAGCATTCCTGTGGAAAAAAACCAGAACTGCATATAAAATCTGACCTTGAATACAAGACTCAAGTGAAATATGGAAGAGGTAAACAGGAAAGAGAAATCATAAGAGACTTATTAAGGTTGAACTGTTTACGTTCCTGCAGGGAACAATGATATTTGTAATTCATGAGTCCTTTGTCAGTATTAGGGTAGTGGGAGGCAAAAATTATATGTATGTATAGATAGATAGATAGATAGATAGATAGATAGATAGATAGATAGATGGCACATAATGAGTTGAAGATGAAGGAATGATATCTGGAAAATAAAATAAAGGGATGAGAGAGGATTATACTGGGAGAAGGAGAAAGGGAGAAGTAGAATGAGGTAAAATATCTCACATGAAACAGACAAGAAAAGGCTTTTACAGTGGAGGGGAAATGGGGGAAGGTGAGAGGTAATGAGTGAATCTCATTCTTATAGGATTTGGCTTAAGGAGGGAATAACATACACAATGGGATATGGAAATCTATCTTAACCTAAAGGAAAATAAGGGGGGAAGAGTTCAAGAGAGCAGGGGGTTGATAGAGGGGAGGACAGATTGGGGGAGGGGATAATCAGAAGCAAACACTCCTGAGGAGGGATAGGTTCAAAAGAGAGAATAGAATAAATGGGGGTAAGATAGGATGATGGGAAATATACTTAGTTTTTCACAACAGGACTACAATGGAAGTGTTTTGCATGACTACCCATCTATAACCTTCACGGAGATGCTTGCCTTTTCAATGAGGGTGTGTGAGGAGGGATGAAGGGAGAAAATTTGTAACCCAAAGCTTTAAAAATGCATGTTAAAAAGAAAAAAAAAAGATATAAAGAAGGAAACTATATCTTTCTGAAAGGTGCCATAGACAATGAAGTCATATCAATACTAAACATATATGCACCAAATGGTATAGCATCAAAATTATTGAATGAGAAATTAAAAGAGTAACATTAAATATATAATAAAACTATAATAGTGAGGGACCTCAACTTCCCCCTCTCAGAACTAGATAAATCTAACAAAAAATAAACAAGAAAGAAGTTAAGGAGGTGAATACAATTCTGGAAAAAATTAGATATGATAGAACTCTGGAGAAAATTGAATGGAAATAGAAAGGAATATATACCCTTTTCTCAGCAGTACATGGCACCTAAACAATAGTTGATCATGTATTAGGAAATTAAAAAAAAAACTTTACAACCACATGCAGAAAAGCAGAAATAGTAAAGCTATACTTTTCAGGTCATGATATGATAAAAATTACATTAAACAATGGACAATGGAGAGATCAAAAATTAATTGAAAATTTAATAATTTAATCCTAAAAAACAAATGGGTCAAAAAACAAATAATAGAAACAATTGATAATTTCATTAAAGAAAATGACAACAATAAGAAAACATACCAAAATTTATAGGATGCAGCCAAAACAGTTCTTAGGGGAAATTTTCTATTTCAAATTGCTTACATCAATAAAATAGAAAAAACCAAGCAGATCAGTGGGTTGGGCATGCAACTAAAAACACTAGAAAAGAGGAAATTAAAAATCCTCAGTTAAATACCAAATTAGAAATCCTGAAAATCAAAGGAGAGATTAATATATTTGAAAGTAAGAAAATCATTGAACTAATAATTAAGAAGCTGATTTTGTGTGAAAAAACCAATAAAATAGATAAACTATTGGTTAATTTGTTTTTTAAAAGGAAAGAAGACCAAATTACTAGTAACAAAAATGAAAGGGTTGAATTCACCACCATTAAAGAGGAAATTAAAACAATTGTTAGGAGTTATTTTGCCCAATTATATGTTAAAAAATTTGACAATCTAAATGAAATGGATGAATATCTATAAAATATAAATTACCCAGTTTAAAAGAAGAAGAAATGAAATACTTAACCCAATCTCAGAAAAAAAAATTGAACAAGCCATCAATGAACTTCCTAAGAAAAAATCTCTAGGACCAGATGAATTCACAAGCAAATTTTACCAAATGTTTAAAGAACAGGTAATCCCAGTAGTATATAAACTACTTCGAAAAAATAGCAAAAGGGAGCCCTACCAAATTCTTTTTTTTATTTTTTTGGTTCGGCAATGGGGTTAAGTGACTTGCCCAGGGTCACACAGCTAGTAAGTGTTATGTGTCTGAGGCCGAATTTGAACTCAGGTCCTCCTGAATCCAGGGCTGGTGCTCTATCCACTGCGCCAGCTAGTTGCTCCCCAAATTCCTTTTACAACACAAATAGGGTACTGATACTCAAACCAGAGGCAACACAGAAAAAGAAAAGTATAGCCAAATTTCCCTAATGCATATTGATGCAAAAATTTGAAAGAAAATACTGACAAAGGAATTACAGCAATATATGACAAGAGTAATATGCTATGACTAGGTGGGATTTATACCAGGAATGAAGGACTGGTTCAATATTTGGAAAACTATCTGCATAATTGACCATATCAATAATAAAACCAACAGAAATCATATGATTAGAAAGGAGGGCAGATTGCAGTAGGTGGTAGACTTAGAAGCAAAACACTGGTGAGGAGGGAAAGGTTGAAAGGAGAGAGAAGATAAACAGGAAAAAAAATATGATGGAAGGAAATACACAGTTAGTAATCATAATTCTGAATGTGAATGAAATGGATTCTCCCATAAAATGGAAGCATATAGCAGAATCCCACAATATTTTGTTTACAAAAAAAAGACTTGAAGTAAAGACAATAAAGGTAAAAGGCTGAAGCCGAATAAATTCTACTTCAACTGAAGTAAAAACAAAAAAAGCAGGGGTAGCAATACTGATCTCAGATAAAGCAAAAGCAAAAGGAGACCTCATTGAAAGAGATGAGGAAGGAAACTACATAGACAATGAAGTAGTATCAATACTAAACACATACATAATAAAAATAATAAACACAAATATAATACTAAACAAAAGGCATATTTTTTCAAATATATAGAGAACAGAATTTATAAGAATACAAGCCATTCTCCAATTGACAAGTGGTCAAAGGGTATGAACAGAGAGTTTTCAGATGAAGAAATCAAAGCTATCTATGGGCATATGAAAAAGAGTTTTGAATCACTTTTGATTAGAGAAATGCAAATTAAAACATTTCTGAGGTACCACTTCACACCTATCAGATCATCTAATATGATGAAAAAAGGAAAATAACTTTAGGAGAGGAAGTGGAAAAATTGGGATATTAATGCATTGTTGGTAGAATTATGAATTGATCCAACCATTCTGGAGGGCAATTTGGAACTAAGGCCAAAGGACAATCAAACTGTGCATACTCTTTGATCCAGCAATACCACTACTGTGTCTGTATCCCAAAGAGATCATTAAAAGGATGGAAGGACCTACATGTGCAAAAATATTTATAGCAGCCCTGTTCATGATGGCACAATATTGGAAAATGTGGCAATGCCCATCAATTGGGGAATGGCCAAACACATTGTGGCATGTGATTATGATGTAATAATATTATGCAATAAAATGATGAATAGGCAGATTTCAGAAAAAAAAACCTGGAAAGACTTGTATGAACTGATGCAAAATGAAATGAGCAGAACCAGAAAAATGTTATACACAATATCAGCAACATTGTATCTGATTCTTTGTGCTCTTATTTGGGGTTTTCTTGGCAAAGATACTGGAGTGGTTTGTCATTTCCTTTTCTAGCATATTTGTCAGATGAAGGCAAGCAGGATTGCCCTTGGTCACAGAGTTAGTAAGTATTTGAGGCCAGATTTGAACTAAAGAAGATGAGTCTTCTTGACTCCATGCCCTATCTATTGTGCCACTTAGCTACCCAATCTTGAACCTGGGGTTAGTTAACCTGTGACTGTTAGTGAGGGTTAAGTCCAGAGAAGGCACTAAATCTGAATTATTTTTGCCAGAATTTTTCTAAAATTCATCCCACATTTTAATTTGACAAAATTGACCTGAATTTTAATCTCTATGTTGTATTTCCTTACTATGGGAAAGTGAAGCTAAAGATAATTAGAATTCTAATTCATCTGAATGCTGTTCAACCTCCTTTATTTCTTTCCTCTTCTGTACTTATAATCTTTATGTATATGTGTTGGTTAAAATTATTTAATTATCTCTCATTTTAACTTAGTGTTTTGTTTTCCTCACAACAACCCTATGAGATAGCATAAACATAATTATCTCCATTTTAATGATGAGAAAACTGAGGCTTGTCTATATTCTCATAGCTAAGATGCATCAAAGCCAGAGTTCAAAACCAGGGCTTGTGATTCTAAGTCATACTATTGCCAATGTATCCTTTCACTACTAATAAAACAGTGAACAAAAATGGAGAATAAATGTAAATGTGATGGTTGTTAAGATTATGAATTTCATTTTACCTAAAGCACATATTAGTTACCCTGCTTTTTCTTTGAAAAATTATTCCATCTACCATGAATATATGTTAAGTAAATGCCTAATTCCCTAAATTATTAACAAATTTTAAAACCTTTGTTTTATTAAAATATGAAATTCTAAGAATTATAGATGTTGTAAGCTAAAAAACAAACTGATCCTTTTTTGTTATCAATATATTTGTGTCTTTGGCAATTTCAACATGAAAACAAACAACTAGAGGAATGTTGGAAGAAATCACACAATTATTAGAGTTTTCCAAATATCTAAAAGTTCAGCTGGTAGGCCTCATATCTGGAAGACTAATGGATTTTCTCACCATTTGTAACTGGGTCCTAGGCATCATGTAGGCACAATTTAGTACCTGGTTCCAAGACTAGGACTTGTAATTACAAAATCCTGGGTTGGGAGGGATCTTATCTAGTTCAAATCCATACCCACCCTACCTTCCTTTTCTTCTCATGTCAAGCAAAACAAGACTGGTCATCCAGCCTCTGATAAGAGATCTGCCATGACAAGGACCTCACTGCCACTCAAGGCAATCCATTTGTGTGTGTGTGTTTGTGTGTGTGTGTGTGTGTGTGTGTTGTGTAACATCTATGTATAAACATAAATATAGATATAGATAGATAGATAGATAGATATACACACTTATATATTTATATATTTGATCATTTTTCTTCCTTATTTGAGACAGAATCTATGTCCTAAAACATACCAGTTGGTTCCAATTCCACTCTCCACGATCAGAACAAATCTAGCCCAACAAATTGAGGTAGCTAGGTGGAACAATAAATAAAAAATTGGGTCTCGAGTCAGAAAGATTTGAGTTCAAATTTGGCCTCAGACACTTACTAGCAGTGTCACCTGAGTACTTAAATTCTGTTTATCTCATTTTTGTCACCTTTAAAATAGCAACACCCACCTCCCAAGGTGAGGATGAAATGAGATAATTGTAAAACACTTAGCACAATGTCTGGCATGTAGCAAGTGTTAAAAAATGTTAGCTGTTATTAGTCCTTCTTCTACATGGTCGCCTTCAAGTACTAAAAGCTAATCATCCCATTTCCCACTCCTACCCTCATGCACACCATTCTGTTTTCCCTTGTCCAGGCTAAATATACTGAGTTCTTTCAAACACTTATTGTAGGATATGGTTTTGATTCCCTCACCATCCTAGTTATCCTTCAGTGGATATACTCCAACTTGCCAAGGTCCTTCCCAAAATATGATTCTCAGTGTCAAGCACAATATTCTACATGTGTTCTTCCTAGGACAGATAGCAGCACTAGTAATCTTCTTCTTTCTGTATACTATATTTCTGTTTATTCTCATTATAGAAATTTGGTACACTTCAGCTTAGTTTCACCCAAACATTTCTTTCTCATCTGAATATTGTTTTGCATGAACATGCTCAGAATCTTAATTGAACATGAATGTATTTTCTAACCTCTAAATACTGATGCAAACCTTCTATGTGAACAATACACACTCCTCAGGTCTATCAGTTTGGGCTGAAAACATCTCTAGCCATATTCTAAGTTCCTTTCATGGTCCTTTTCCTCATAAGTAATAGGTAGGAATCCCAGTTGGTGCTGTTTTCATACATCATATAGATTTATTGCATGGGAAAAATATGGTTCAAATCCCAACCCTGGCCTTCTACTCATAGATCAGAGAAAGGCTATAAAATAACAAAATACCTAATTGAAATACAGTAGCAAAATACATAGCAAGAACAATCATGCCACAAGATAACCCTTAATCACTGAACAACAAATGAGTATAATTTGCCAAAAACGTATGTGCTGGTGGGGCTAAGATAAACAGAATGAATACAAAAACAAAAGATGCCTGTTCTTTACTGAGAAAATCATGGTGGTATATATCTGCTTCCTTGCCTTCCCTGCTATAAAACTCGAAATCCCTCTCAATCTTCTCCTGTTCTTCATCCTTTGTTCCACAGTCATAGGCTATGGTGTGTCATCTGTTTCTCCTTTTATTCAAATCCCACCTTCTGCAGAGGACCATTCCAGGTTCCCACTATACCCCCAAAGGTAGTGCTACTCTCTGAGATTATCATTCATTTCTTCTGTATATTCTGTATCTGTCGTCTTATGTGTACGTGTTTGTATGAACATTGAATCCCCCATTAGAATGTGAGTTTCTTGAGGGAAGAAATGCTGCTTTTGCCTTTCATTTCCAAAGCTTAGCATAGTTTCTGCCATATCAGCTGTTTTTTCAGTCATGTCTGACTTGTGACTCCATTTTGGGGTTTTCTTGGCAGAAATACTGGAGCGGTTTGCCATTTTCTTCACTAGATCATTTTACAGACAAAGAACTAAGGAAAATGGGGTTAAGTGACTTGCCCAGGGTCACACAGCTAGGAAGAATCTGAGGCCAGATTTGAACTCATGAAGATGGGTCTTTCTCCTTCCTAACCCAGTGCTCTATCCAGTGAGCCATCTAACTGCCCATATAAATGCTAACTGTGATGATGGTGATGATGATAATGTTACAAAAGGCTAAATTAAAACTGGAACCCTCTGTACATACTGGATCATTAGAGTTGTTACTCAATGGTACCTAGAGATGATTACCAGATATTGAAAATCAGAAAGGTACATCTGAAATCCTACACACAAATTTTAAAAAAAAATCATTGCCCTTTATTTTAACTCTGCGTGTGTTTCTGTTTCAAGTGTATCGTTTATAAATAGCACTTTAAAAATATTGTCTTATTTTATCCTCAAAGCAACCTAGGGACGTCAGTACTATTATAATTACCATGTTATAATTACCATTTTATAGATGAGGAAACTGAAGGAGATAGAGATTAAGTGACTTGCCCAGTGTCACACAACTAGTGTTTAGGGGTGGATATAAACTTAGGTCTTCCTATTTCCAGGTTCAATGCTCTATCTACTGTACCCCCAGTTACCTTCTACTGGAGGGAAACAACATGTACACACATAAAAAAGACAATTTCTTCTAGATAAGTGCAGAGAAATTTTAGGATTGAGGAGATTGCAGGGGAACACTGACAAGCTGAGATAAGAGATTTCAGGAAAGCCCTAGTGAAGAAGGTGGCACTGAACTAATTCATGAATCTGAGCTTGGGGTCTAAGAGGTGCAGGTGAAGAAAGAGGACATTCCAGATGTGGAAGGGACACAGAATACAAGGAGGCAGGTATTTGAATGTTGTACACAGGAAAGTATCATTTTAACTGCAATTCGTTGAATTTAAACCCAGATCTTCCTGATTGATCTATTCTACCCATACTGGCTTTACATTCCTCAATGGAACATAATAAATATTATAGTATTATTTCACTTTCTACTGTATATCTGATTTTTCATTTAGACTTACGATTGGTGGGGTGACCAAATAGTCATCACATAATTTCGTAGTAACAAACCTCCTGTATTCAGTCTGATATTCTAATTGAATGATTGATTGACTATTAAATATGAAAACAAGTTACACTTGTAACTTCAATTACTTTAAAAAAAGTACACTAATATAATTAGTTATGCATTCTTGCCTTTTGTGATTGAGTTTCCTTGAACTCTTTCTCAGTAGTGCATCCAACTAAAAATCTTTGCTGAAATTAACTACTCCATGTCCCACTTTTGTGATTATTCTAAATGAGATCATCACTGCAAGGACCTTATTATATCCTAGGGCACTAAAAGCCTACAGAGTGAATGTACTTACTCATCTTTCTAAGCCCATACCTAATAGGTATGCACTGAATTGTCTCAACTTGTCAAGACTGTCCTCTGCAAGCAGCTCACTTTCCCAGCCTTCACATTCCTGAATGGCATGAACAGACAAGCCATAGCTGTCCTAAGAAAACCTTTTTGGGGGAGGTGGTGGTGCTGCAGCCAGTCAGCTTTAAAAGAAGTATGGTCCATCCTTAAGTGGGCAGCACTCCTTAAGTGGGTGCTTTCTGCCAAAGCTGCCTCAAGGCACATGTAATTTCAACCTTGCCATTTAACTGTGAGTCACTCCTTTCACAGAGATGGTCTCCTGGACTAATCACTAGTGCAATAACCTGTCTCCTATTAGCTCAGCTAAAGGCTACTTGACAGCCTTTCTGCCTGATGTACAGGCAAGGTCAGATAAAAGCAGAAATCACCACTCAACTCTAGAGACCCTTAATCATGAGAAGCAAATTAATGGGTGTGAATCAGTCAGGTACAAAAATTATTTCTCCCTCACCTGTATGATTTTAGGAAGATGATTCCATCTTCAAATGGGGGAGAAGGAGAAGTATCCCTTAATGATGTGAAAATTCATTGCTTACTGGACCACTCACCTCAAGAAAAATTTTTGAGTAGGTAGTGGTGCAGTGAGTGATTTAGAAAATGCCTTCAAATTGTATTCCTCTAGGAAGGAACTGTTAACTTTTTAAATAGAATGTATAAGTGTTCTGTTCATCAATTTCTCACTTAAGGAGGAAAAAACATAGCTGGTACCTGAAAATGGTGGAAATGATCTGAACCTCTGATTCCAACAGTGTATAACACTTCAGGTATATAAACCTTTCTAATAATTCAGATTTAGGGTTATAGGGTTTTTTGAGTACACTGAGAGGTTAAGTAACATGCCTATGGATTTTCAATTAGTATTTGTTAGAGGCAGGCCTGCATTCTAGGTCTTTCTGACTACCACAGTAGACAGAACACTGGGCCTGGAATCAATTGTGGGACAATAGACAAGTTGATCAACCCCTTTTTTGCCTCAATTTCCTCAGCTATAAAATGGGGGTAATAATAGTACTTACCTCCCAGTATTGTTAGGATCAAATGACATAATAGTTGGAAAGTGCTTAGCACAGTGTCTGGCACAGTAAGCACTATACAAATGTTATTATTCTTTTTATTATTATGTTGACACTCTAGTCACTATATCACTTAAAATATGCTTTCTATAATAAGAACAATAATAATTGGAGTGCTGATACATATTATTGATTATCACAAAGTCTTTGACTTTGGAAAAGGAAATTATCCAGCAGCTTAATGAAGATTTGAGAATTGATCCCTCTTCAATATTCAAGAGATGGGAAATGTGGTCCTTAAGAGCTCCTTCCTGGTTTTAGTAATGTGTGAGCTTCAGTTCCCAGAAGGGGCCAAAATGTTCCATGCTCTTCAGCTTCCACCAGGTCTTGTCTGTGCAGAACAGCCAGGAAGAAGGAGAAGAGTCAACATTCAGAAGGTAGGCTTCTCTGCTCAGCACTTCCACCTTCCTCTCTATATGGTGGATAAAAGGAAGAATGGCTGCTTGTCAAAAAACAATTCCATCTTCTTCTCAAAAGCCTCACCCAGAAATCACTGTCAAAGAAATTCATGTTGAAACAGTTTCACCAAATGAAGAGGTCTGGGATGGTAACTCTTGAATTTCTCCTCCACATAGAGGTACTACATTCCTCCCTGGGGTCAGAAATTTTGGAGTCACTTAATAAAATTAACTGGGGACACATGTAAAATGAATAATTATGCCATACAATTATCAAGATGAACACCAGCATTTCAAAATAAGAAAAGTAATTTCCTTGCTTTCCTGAATAATCATCCCTTTATATGATTAAAAACAAATGAGTATTAACAATATAAGCAGTAGACCTAGCACTATACAAAACAGACTTAATAGGCTGCTTTGGCAACTAAATGTCTAAATTACATGCAGATCATATTGCATACACATGCTAATACACAAGGAAATTATCATAAAAAGTAAAAGAAAAATGTATTCAGGTATACCAATATCAATAAACCAATAAAGAACAAATATAAGTATGATCATTGCCATATATTCAAATATGCAATGAATGAAACAATCCATTGCTCATAAACATGATGCCATACTACAAAAACATATATATGTATGTATATATATATACATATATATATACATGGAAAGAGAGAAGTATAATAGCAAAACAAAATAGATACATAACTCAAACATGAATAATTATTATGTGTGTCAATAAACCTACAATATTATATACAGAATATACCTTATAAGGTCAGTCTCTATTATTGTGCTATTACGTCTTCTGGTCAACCTGTAACATCTGGTTACTGGTTGTTGTTGTTGTTGTTGTTGTTGTTGTTGTTGTTGTTGCTCTTGGTTTAATTCTCTTTTAACTCATTTGTCACCATCTACTCTGCTTGGTTTCAACTCTACCATTATATAAATGATGCTCCTACAATCTATGCCCTCTACAGCCACCTCACCCCTTTTCAGATTCCTTTTGCATATTGTCATCCCCCATTAGATTGTAATCTCCATGAGGGCAGGGGATATCTTTCTTTTTCTCATTCGTATTCTCAGCACTTAGCGCATTGCCTGGCACATGGTAGGTGCTTAATAGATGTTTATCACGTTGTTTTGTAACCTGCTGTTATCCCTTACCCAGGAGTTGCTGGTGAAATGGGCTCATCATTATGATCCTTCCCTTCCTCTTCTTCCTACTTCTCCTCTTCCATCCCCTTCTCCTCCTCTTTTTCCTCATCTTTGACATCATCCTGGGAATAGGTTTGCTTCCTTTGACCTGAACTCATAGAGGGGGCAGGCTGGCTTTCAGTGTTTCTATGATCTGTGAGCTGACTATTTACCTTAGGAATTTGTATAGCTTGAGCCCTGGTCAAGAAATGAGTTGCCTCTGAGTTGTTCTGTTTTTTCACTTCAAAAATCATTTTTAGAGCTCTAATTTGCCTCAGGTAGACTTTGTGGGAGGTCTCCTTTTGCTCAATCTTCTGAGGTAAGTCCTTCACTTCTTTCTACCAGCTCATTAGAGAATCCAACTGACTCTCCTATGGTGGTTTCAGTGAATTGTCTTCCTAGGGACCTCTCCCCTCTCTGAAGCAATTCTATCAACTGGTAAGTTGCCTAACCTCTCAACAATGTTGTCTTCTCCAAAAGCATGAAGTTATCAAGGAGAAATTTGATGCTATGTATATAAAAATACATTATCATCATAATGCCAAAGCTTAATGACAACCAAAACAACAACAAAAACATTTAAGACAATTAACATCTTCATGATACCATTTTTGAGGTATACATTTGGCACAGTAAAATGGATCACAAATGATCTAGAAAATGTCCAAGCACAAACTAGTAGTCTTTATCAAAACAAGATTTATTTACCCTGAGATTGTTATAGAAAGATAAATACTTCCTTTTCAAAAACCAAGGAAAAGGAGAGAGGTTCTCTGAACACCCAATAAATATATATGCTAAACATTCTGTAAAAATACTTTTGGACTACACTTCATAAAATGAGGATAGTGGTCAATAACATATATGATCTACTACATTTGTCAAACATAACCAAAAATGGTGCATCTCTGGAAAAGGCCTCGATGTAGCTGATATCCAAAAGTAGGATCAAAAGGCCTTCCATGGGTGACATCTGTATGAACTCAACTGAGAACTTTGACAAAGAAGCATTGAATACATATCTGAGTCATGCAGATTTGTTTATAGAAATGGGGGAGGAGAATTTATGACAGTGATTCAGAATCATGATTGCCACCAGAAACTGTAGAAAAGTTACCCTTAAGAAGGGAGGACTTATGATTTCATATAGATTATGCAATCAAATTATAGAAGCTGTTTATCGTAGTATTCTAGGTTGTAAAATTTAATTTTCTCTTAGAAACCTAGAAAGACAAAATCATATAGCCAAATTTATATACAAGAATATAACTTTTCTTTATAATAGCTCCCTATACTACAAAGAAAAATCTAAAAAAAATCCTCAAAAATTCAGCAAATAAAATGTAATGGAGCAGAGCTTCATTGGAGACAGAAATGTTGCATGTAGTCCCTTGGATATAACTCTGAGCTAAAAAAATTAAGAACAATATTTTAATATATGTTACCATGCAATCTATTTATAATACCCAAACTGCAAGCATTATAAAGTTTTCTAAATGGACACCTAACAGAAGATATTAAACCATGAGGTAATAAGAATAGTTCTGTACTATTCTGATTTGCCTATCTGTTTCTAGAATTATTCCAAAGATGCTTTCAGAGTCTACAGAGGATGTTTATGCAATTCCAAATAATACTGATTCTATGCACATATTCCCAGAACAAAAACACACACACAAAAAAAGGCAGAACAATGACTTATCCTCAGTTTCTATCTGAACTCCATTAAAATAACAAGATAAGGATATAAATAACAAGATGATGATGGGTTTACATCCCATTACTTTAATTCACATACAAAAAGCAGTTATTTTTATAATTGTGTGCACACACCATTAAATATAAAAGAGTAATAGCAGGCTATCAACTTGGCCCAGAATTATTTATATCTGAACTGCATGGAAGAAAGATAAAAGCAATTTCTAACACTTCTAGAGAACTTCAAGGTTGGCAAAGAATTGTAAATACATTGTTTCATATGATAGTCATAGCAATCTTGTGAGTTAAGAACTCTCATTATCTCACTCTACAGAACAGGAACCTGGGGCTCAGTGAGAATAATTGAATATCCAGCTAATAATAATAATAATAATAACAATATATAAATAATATTAATAAATATCTGGCATATATCTTGCTTTAAGATTTGCAAAGCACTTTACAAATATCATCTCATTTTCCCCTCACAACAAACCTTGCAGATAGGTGCTATTTTACAAACGAGGGAACTGAGGTACCCAAGACTTGTTCTGGGTCACCTAAAGATTAAATGTGTAAGGCAGGATATGAACTTATATCCTTATGGCTCTAAGTCCAGTATGCAATGTACTGTACTGCCTAGCTGTCTATACTGTTGATGGCATTTAAGGGATGTATATGCACAATCAGAATAGCTCTTTCACACTCTGTCTTATTAAGGGATCCTAGGATAAATTTTATTGTTTTTAACTGCGACATTACAGTGTAAGTCTACAAAACACCTAGATATTATTCATATTAACTGTTGTCTAGGCAGAGAAATCTATACTCTAAATCTACCCTGATCCAAATTAAAGCTGTTTCTAAGCCCTTCTGTACTCCCAACACCTGTCAATTTTGTGCAGCTGTTTCCAACATTGCCCTGTGGCATGGGTGTGGAAATAGAGAAAACCAAGTGCCAGGGGCAGGTGTGACATGACTAAGTGTGGACACCAATGAGTAGTTCACTAGGGAACTCCCAGGGACCAACCCACTTGATAAATTCTGGTAGATGTATTCAGTGTTTCAGTGAATAACAGAACTCTTCTGGTGGTCTTGGCAACTTGGTCTTTCCCCCATCCTCTTAAAGAAATAAGATTAAAGGGATTTTTATCTGGGTTTTGTAACATCTGACAATTTTTACTGCTAGTGCTCATCTATTCACAGAACTCTACCTTATTCAGGTAAAAAAAAAAATGGACCCTCAGCAATCTTTTTACTGTGTAGTGCACAGGTCTAGACCTGTGGTGCCCAACTTCCTCAGAACTAACTAGCTATTATTATTCTTATATTCCAAGTCTATACTTTTTCCCTCACTGCTCACCTTCTTCCAATAAGTCAACAAGAATTTATTAAGTGCATACTCGGTGCCAGTCTTTGTTCAACGAAGTGCTAGGTATGCAAAGCAGACTTTGTCCTCAAGGAACTTACAGTCTAATGAGGGAAACAACATGCAAACAACTATGCACAAACAAGTCATATTCAGGATAAATTTAGATTAATCTTAGAGGGAAGACACTAGCATTAGGGATTGCTGACCATCTCAGTTTCTATTCACTCTTATTTTCTGTCATTCAACTGTGGGTTGTGAAATTGATCTCCTCATTCAGATCAAAGTATTTTATATCCCATCTGAATGTCAATATAAAATAGATCAAGGCCAAAAAATAAACCCCCCCCCAAAAAAATAAAGGAACAGATAGATCTGAGAAATGATAGAAGCTAAAGGGCTCATGATAGACATCATGGGAGAGTGAACAGAGTGCTGCATTAGGTTCAGGTGTAACTGGGTTCAAATTTTTCTTCAGACAGTCATGACTTAGATGAGCTTGAGCTTGACACTTTTTCTCTCTGAGTTCCTCATTTTTAAAATGACAGTGATAATAAAAGTACTGACCAGATAGGGTTATTGTCAGGTCCAACTGAGTTAAGGTGGAGATTGATATGAATGCCAGCTCCTAGTATTGATATAGGTCTTTAGGAAAATTCTAGAACACATTATTAAAGAGATAGATTAAGAAGACTTAGAATAGAAAGTTAATACTAATTTACATTTCTATAGTCCTTTAAGGTAGATAAGATACTTTCCTGACATCAACCTTTTGAGGACAGCAGCAGAAACACTAAAGTACCCCACCTTTTACAGATAATTGAATGAATTGGCCAACTTTGCACAGTGATTAAGTCAGAGCTGAGATTGGAACCCAGCTCATTGGACTCAAAGTCAATGACTTTCACTGTATCATCCTGCTCTACTAGGAATGGTGCTGAGAACTGCATAAACTATTCATTTCAGAAGGACTTCTTGTTCTTTTTTCAAAACTCCTAGATTGGGGCAAGGTTATAGGTACAATATAAAATAATTTCAGTAGAACCTCTCTTGTAGCCAAGATTGAGAAATATGGGTTTGAGGATCATATAGTTAGGTATATTGATTGCTATATCACAACTCTACCTCAAAAAATATTGATGGCAGATCAGCATCAAGTTGTCATGAGATCTCTACTTAGTCTACCACATGGTTTTCTATTTGCTCCTATTCTTTTTAACATTATTAACAATGACTTGAATGAATATTTGTGTTTGTAGTTAGAGTGCTGGGATTTGGATTTCTTTCTTTCCTTTTTCCATTATAGTAAATGGGGAAAATCAACTGCAATACCTTACCCCCAACATCACTGTCATGATACACATGGGGGGGTGTGATAACAGACAATTTATTAAATATGTACTATACACCAGTCACTATGTTAAGTGCTACAAATACAAATAAGAACAAAGATAATGTCTATCATCAAGGATAGGGACTAATTTTAAAAGTAAAAGAAAATACATTAAATGGAGGTAGAAAATGTGTGAGATAGGGGGCAGAGCCAAGATGGTGGAGTAAAAGCAGTGACTTGCTTGAGCTCTCCCCCAAACCTTTCCAAATACCTGTAAAAATGTCTCTAAACAAATTCTAGAACAGCAGAACCCAGTGGAACAGATTCCCAACCCAAGACAATCTGGCTGGTTGATTGGAAAGGTCTATTGAACTGGGCTAGGAGAAGAACACAGTTCAGTGTGGGCATGCAGGCAAAGACCAGGACTCAGTAAATCTGGAGCAGTACTCAGAGGATTGAATCAAGTGGAGTTGTGGTTTCCAGACTTTTCAACCCACAAACAGCAAAGACAATTTAGAAGGTAAGTAGAAAAAGTGTGTCTGACCACAGAGAGAAAGGAGCTTGGTCAGGCCCTAGTTTCAGCCCAACCCTGGCACAGTGGCTGCTTCTGGAGCTTTTGGCCCACAGGCTGAGGGGCAATCAAGTGGCTGATCAGAGGGGGATTGCAGGGATCTCTTTGCTGGTGCTGAGGCAGGATTATCTTGCTTTGCCCATCTTTGGATCTGAATCACAATTTTGGGTGGCTGTCTGGGGCAAGGAGGAGGGCTGGAGTAGTGAAGCTTGTGGGGGCAGTGGAGATGGAATCCTCCTCACAGTTCCAAGGTAGAAAAGAGTGCTTGTGGTAACTCATAGACCAGAGCATAGCCCAGGAAAGGAATAAACACCTCACTCTTGATTATACCACCTTGGAAGAATTGAAAATTTACAGGTCCCTAGAAGTATCTCTGAAAACAGCTGCACAAAACCCCCAAAGTTTGGAACAGTACATTCTCCACAGTGGAAGCAGACCCCTACCTTAACAAAGAGTTTAAAACTCAGATAATTGACTGAGATCATTAGCAAACTGCACAAAAAAAAAGTCAGACCATAAAATCTTACTTTGGTGACAAAGAAGATCAAAACATACAACCAGAAGACAGCAAAATCAAAGCTCTCACATCCAAAGCCTCCAAGAAAAATATGAATCAGTCCCAGGTCATGGAAGGGCTCAGAAAGGATTTTGAGAAGCAAGTAACAGAAGTAGAGGGAAAACTGGGAAGAGAAATGAGAGTGATGCAAGAAAATCATGAAAAACAAGTCAACAGCTGGCTAAAGGAGACTCCAAAATACTGAAGAAAATAACAGCTTAAAAAATAGACTAACCTAAATAGCAAAAGAGGTCCAAAAAGCCAACGAGGAGAAGAATGTCTTCAAAAGCAGAACTGGCCAAATGGAAAAGGAAGTCCAAAAGCTCACTAAAGAAAATACTTCCTTAAAAATTATAATGGAGCAAATGGAAGCTAATGACTTCATGAGAAAGCAAGACATTGTAAAACAAAACCAAAAGAGTGAAAAAATAGAAGACAATGTGAAATATCTCATTGGAAAAACAACTGACCTGGAAAATAGATCTAGGAGAGATGATTTAAAAATTATTGGACTACCTGAAAGCCATGATCAAAAAAGAACCTAGACATCATCTTTCAAGAAATTATCAAGGAAAACTGCCCTAATATTCTAGAACCAGAGGGTAAAATAGAAATGGAAAGAATATACTGATCACCTTCTGAAAGAGATGCCTAAAGGAAAACTCTTAGGAATATGGTAGCCAAATTCCAGAACTCCCAGGTCAAGGAGAAAATATTGCAAGCAGCCAGAAAGAAACACTTCAAGTACTGTGGAAACACAAGCAGGATAACACAAGATTTAGCAGCTTCTACATTAAGGGACCAGAGGGCTTAGAATATAATATTCCAGAGGTCAAAGGAGATAGGATTAAACCAAGAATCACCTACCCAGCAAAACTGAATATAATCCTTTAGGGGAAAAGTGGATTTTCAGTGAAATAGAGGACTTTTAAGCATTCTCAATGAAAAGACCAAAGCAGAATAGAAAATTTGACTTTCAAATACAAAACTCAAGGGAACCATGAAAGGTAAACAGGAAAGAGAAATCATAGGGAATTTATTAAAGTTGAACTGTTTGTATATTTGTAACTCATGAGACCTTTGTCAGTATTAGGGTATTTGAAGGGGAAAATATATGGATAGATAGATAGACAGATAGATGGATGGATGTATGGATAGATGGATAGAGGACACAAGATGAATGGTAGATGAAAGGATGATATCTAAAAATAAAATTAAGGGGTGAGAGAGGATTATACTGGGAGAATGAGAAAGGGAGAGGTAGAATGAAGTAAACTATCTCACATAAAACAGACAAGAAAAGGCTTTTATAGTGGAGGAGAAGTGGGGGAAGGATAGAGGGAGTGAGAGAATCTTATTCTCATCAGATTTGGTTTAAAGAGGGAATAGCATACACACTCAATTGGGTATGGAAATCTATCTTACCCTACAGGAAAATAGCAGGGAAGGGGATAAGAGTAGGGAGGGGGATGATGCAAGAGAGGGCAGATTGGGGGTGCGGGTAATTAGAAGCAAACACTTTTGAGGAGGGACAGGGTCAAAAGAAAGAATAGAATAAATGGGGGGCAGGATAGAATGAAGGGAAATATAGTTAGTTTTTCATGACTACTATGAAAGTGTTTTGAATTACTACACATGTATAACCTGTGTCGAGTTGCTTGTCTTCTCAATGAGGGTGGGTGGGGAGGGAGGAAGGGAGAAAAATTTGGAACCTAAAGTTTTAAAAACAAATGTTAAAAAATGTTTTCACATGCAACTGGGAAATAAGATATACAGGCAATAGGGTATAGAAATCTATCCTGCCCTACACGAAAATAGAAGGGGAAGAGAATAAGAGAAGGGAGGGTGATAGAAAGGAGGGCAGATTAGGGGAAAGGGTGTTCATAATGCAGTGCATCTTGGGGTGGGGGAGGGGCAAGATAGGGAGAAAATTTGGAACTCAAAATCTTGTGGAAGTGAATGTTGAAAACTAAAGATAAACAAATTAACAAAAGCAACAAAAAATGTGTGAGATAGCATGAGAAGTATGTGTAGAATATAGTGGCTATTGAAGACATAGAGAAATCTGGAAAGTGAGTTGAACCAGGAGTGAAGTTAGCATGGCTAGGGTTACTCTTGAATTGGTGGCAGGACTGTAAAGCCAACAATCATGAGAGATTTAGGCTGTTCAGAAGCATTATTCATTGGGAAAGAAAGCGAACATAATATGAGATAAGAAGATGCTAGAAAGGATAGAAAATTTTTATTTATATTGAATTATATCAATCTATCCATATGATTTTCTAAATATAAAGAGTTATTTACATGTTGCCAACAAATCTCATTAAAAAAGAAAGTCTTTGAATGCAGGGACAGGCTTTTACCTTTCTTTGTATCTTCAGTAAGTACTTAAGAGTGCTGGAACATAGTAAGCACTTGATTAACAATTAAGGTACACATATTTCATTTTTTTTCTTTTGAATTTAAGTAGTCTATTTTATTGTATTTAATTTTATGACATCTGGAATTTGACATATATTGTGAGTGTAGAGGGAGAATTTAAATTTATTTTTGACATATTGTTAGCCTGTTTTCCCAAAAAATATTTGTTAAATAATGACCCCTTTCACAAATTTTTATTGTTTAATGATTTATGGCCACTGATCCTTTGTACATATTTGGGTTTATTTGTAATATTTCTATTTTGTTCCATTGGTCTATGTTTATATTTTTGCCCAGTATCTGACAGTTTTAATTAGAATTGCTTTATAGTAATGGAATCACAAGTCCATTTTCATTCCCCATTTTTTTCCTTCAAATTAATCTTTGATTTTTTTTCCACTTTTTTATATGAATTTCATTATTACAGAACCTTTCAGTCACAGGGATTTCAGAGGCCATTTGGTATCATAATGCCTGACTAAAATTCTCTTTTACAATATTTCCAATAACTGGACATCCAGCATTTGACTGAAGACCTCTAGGGATTTGGAATACACTATCTCCTGGGGCAAGAATTTGGAACACATCAAATTATTGGGACATTTTGCTTCTAAATGGATTTATGAGCTGAAATCTGGCTCTCTGCAACTTCTACCCATTAGTGCTACTTCTGCCCTCTGGGTCCAAGTAAACAAGTTAATCCCTCTTCCACATGAAAGCCTTTTAAATACTTGAAGACAGTTATTATGTTCTACCTAAGCCTTGTCCTCACCAGGAAAAATAGCTATAGTTCCTTCAACTGATCTCCTAATGACATGATCTCCAGACCCTTTGCCACCATGTATACCCTCCTATGAATATTCTCCAAGTTCCCCTTGCCTTTCTTAAAAGGATGTTTTAAACACAATATTCCAGATGTTGACTGAGCAGGGTAAAGTACATTGGAATTATCACCTCCCTTATTCTGGATATAATTTGGGTCTTAATGAAGCCTTTGACTAACCTAATAAGTTATTGACTCAGCATGTAAACAAATAACTAACATAGCAATTTGATATTTATTATGATTTTTCCAGTTCTATTAAAATTTTTATTGGTATTGAATCCAACTTATTAATTAGTTTAAGCAGCATTATCAATTGATCCATTCAAGTATTTAGATCTTTATTTCTATTAATGTAATTTTATAGTTTTCTTTGAATAGATTTCTAGGTAGATTAATCCCTACATGGACCATTAAATATTTCATTTTCATTACTATATAATACCAACAAAATTCTAGAAAATAATAGTTTAAAATATTTTAAATGTAATTCTAAATGAGCTATATTTTTCTATTTTCACCTTTCACCCCAGATGGGGTTCTGATTCTGCTCAATGGGCCCAAGTAGAACAAGACTAATCTCTCTTCTACATGACAGCCCTTCAGATATTTGTCACCTTTGTGTCTTTGTCCTTTCTAGGCTGCTTATGACCAGTTCCTTCAAACCATCCTCATGGCACAAAGATTTCAAGCTCTTTTCACCATTCTGGTTGCCTTCTCTAGATATTGTCCAGCTAATCATTACACTATGGGGCCCAGAACTGAACACAATACTTCAGAATGAGTCTGTTGAGGGCAGAGGATCATAAAACTGTGACCTCCTGATACACAGAAGTTATGCATCTCTTAATGATTCTTAAAATTGTAATGGCTTTTTGTTTTAGCAGTTGTATAATAACTCTGCTGAATAATATTGAGCTTGCTGTTCACCAAAACTACCAGAGTCTTTTGCAATCAGAACTCCTATCTAACCACATATTCCCCATCCTGAAGCTATGAACATTTTTTAGCACTCATGTGTGACTTTACATTTATTTCTATTGAATTTCATTTTGTTAGACTCAACCCAATGTTCTAACCTGTCAAGGTTCTTTTCTTTGCACTTCTATTGTCCAATGTATAAGCTCTCTTTCCTGGATTTGTGTCCTTTGTAGATTTGATGAGCATGTCATTAAAGGCTATATCAAAACTCACTGGCAAAAATATTTACTAGGAGAGGGCTAAAGACAAATTCCTGGGGTGTTCTACTAATGACTTCCTACCATATTGACACAGAACCATTCATTAACAATTATTCTTTGAACATAGCCATCCAATCCATTCTGCATCTATCTAATGGATAATATTATTATTTACTTCACACATTTAATGAGATTTATATTATTTTATACCCTAAAATTTATCTATTTTATCTATTTATAATTGTGACCATTTAGGGAATTTGTAGTTTTTCAATCTTTATTCATTTAAAAATGCTCAAACTTATTACTGTTAATTTCTGTCCTATCCCCTAGTAAAAAAAAATTATGCTCATGTTCTCTCATTTGTGGATTATAATTTTAAATATTTATTTTCCTCTCAATTTTTTTGAGTGGTAAAAAATTCATCTCTTCCTCTACCACTCTGCCACCCAGTTAGAAAAGAAAGAAATACAAAATCTATTACAAAAAGATGTATTCAAGTAAAACAAATGTCCACATTGTCTACATCCAAATTAAATTGCTTCATTCTGTACTCTATTTCTTTCATGTATCTATTAGGATGTGGGTAGTTTATTTCATTATTAATCTTCTCTATCCATATTGGTCATCATGATGAGCAAAGTTCTTAATCTTTCAAAATTATTTGACATTACAATATTGTTTTCATTGTTCTCCTAATTCTGGTCACTTCACTCCGCAATAGTTCATAGACAGCTTCCCAGATTTCTCTGAAACCATCCTCATGATCATTTCTTACAGAACTATAGTATACACATATATATATATATATATATATTTAACTATAAATAACTATGTAACTATATATATGGACACATACACACATATATGTATGTATATATAAAATCTTAGGTAAGAGTTTATTTTGTTTAGGATTAATCCCTTCCTTAATTTACTCTCTCCCTAATTCTCACTTTTTCCCTTTGTCTTCTATTTCTCTATTGAGTAAAATGTCTTTCCCTTAGCAAATCTGTGTATATGCTTGAATATGCATGTGTGCAGGCATGCATATCCCAAAAAGCCGTCAAGTTTTTTTTTTTAATAATAGAACTTAAGCCATTACAACTCAGGTTTTATGTTATTAAGACTTAAAAAAGCAATGACTTTTGGGATGCCCTACATATAACATTACATCTACTTTTCAAAATTTATTCCAGGTTTATGTTTTTTATTTATCTCATGATATTTTCATGAATACATGAAAACAGTGTGTATTTGAGAACTTCTGAGATGAACATAAGATCTGTGAGAAGAGATTTGTTTTGTTTTTATATTTATGCCTTCTAGCACAGGGTTCTATAGCAGAGGGATTGTATCTTATTATATGGTATGACTCATCAGGTGCTTAATAAATGCTTCTTCTCATAGGTGTGATGGTGGTGAAAGTGAAAGGTCATGAAAAGTTTAACTGCTTCTTTTCTGGCTAAAACAAATAAGATAAATATCAAAAAGAAATGTTCTTTCTATCTCTCATTCTCCATGAATATAGTTATGTGTCTATCAGTCACCCCCACCAAAAGAAAATTCTTTTTAGTAATAAATCAATCATAAAGTTCAATGAAAAGAACCAACTAAAGAGGGATTCCCTTCCAATGTGGGTGAAATAGAATGGCTTGAAAGAAGCATAGGCAAATGTTCCAGAAGAAAAAATGAATCATAGAAACAAAACCATAATGTTTTCAAAGCCTAATAAAATGGATAATGAACAAACTTGTGGAAACAAGTGAAGAAATTAAATTTGGAAAAAAATACATGAGACATATTAAAGAATTGAGTATTACCAATAAATCTCAAGACAAACTAATGAATGAAATAGTTTGGAAATATATATGAAATAACATTTTGATTAACAAGTGAATGAGACCAACTGAATCACAAAATCTCAGAATTTCTGAATTGGAAGAACCTCATCAGTCATTTAATCCATTTCATATTCCCAAGGAATCCATTACAACATATGCTACACGTGATCTTCCAGCTTCTGCTCAAAGTACCCCAATAAGGGAAAACCCACCACTTCCCAGGGGAGCTTGTTTCATTTGTAGATAGTTCTGAGTATTAGGAAATGTATCTCTGCCTCAGTCTCAATTTATTCCAAATATATGTCTTTTCCATATTTGTCCACTGCTCTCTTCCCACTGGGTCCTAGCAACTTAAGGCTATTCTAAAAGGGTAGGCATAGTGTGTGTGGACAAAAGAAAGAGTAGTGAGGAAGGAAATAAGTTGAATTGAGCCTTGATGAAAGAAAAAAGAATGATGTGGGGTTGGAGTGGGGAGGACCATGTCAAAGAAGGCAGAATGAGAATTAGGAGGTTAGAACAGCACAACATGAGCATTTCAAATCTGGCAGGGGTTGGGGAATTCAATCTCTGAAGAACTTATACAGGAAATCAGAACAGTACTTAGTTGTTGTACTTAGTATGTGTACAATGAAGATAATACATTCACTTTTGAGGAAAAGAATAAAGTATGGTGAAAGATAAGTCAAACCTAGTCATTATGCCTTTGAATATTAATGGATTGAATTACTTAAGACATCTGCCATAGTGGATAGATCATTGGATCTGGAGTTAGGAAGCTCTAAGTTCAAATTCAGCCTCAGACACTTAGTAACTGTTTAACCCTGGGTAAGTCACTTCTCTTGCTAGTTTCCTCATCTGTAAAATGGGAATAATAATATCACATACCTCCCAGAGTTGTTGTGAGGAACATAACTGTAAAGTGTTTAGCACAGTGCCTGACACATAGTAAGCACTATTTACATGTTAGCATTTATCGTCATCATTATCACCCAGTGTTTCCAGAGAAGGTGACAAATTTTCAGTCCACAAGCAACTTTTTAAGACTGTAAATTTCAGATGTCCTTGTCTTTTTTGTTAGGGGAAGTTCATCACTGAGAGCACCAAATCACAATGAAATTAGAAATTCAATTATAAATTATATATTATAGCTTTTCATATATGAATATGCATATACATAATTATTCATTTGCATATTTGAATCCAGTAGGTGTCAGTGTAGTGGATAACCATGTTGACGTCCTCACTCTTGTCCTATCAATAAACAATTAAGCAATAGACATTTTGTTAAGTTTCTATTATGTGCTGGGTTCTATGCTATGGCCAATACAACTTGAAAGGAGTGGAATCAAAAACTCACAGACCACACTGGGATGCCTACACTACCAGACTGAGGGTGGTACTCTGACATTCTTCTCCCTCACTTTTCTCCATCCTCTCTACGTATTTCTCCTGAGATTGGGAGTAAGGGAAGTGCTCAGCTAAGTTAATCTACCATCTACTTATTAATTACAATATATACTTTCTTTAGAAAAAATAAAATGCATATACCAAAATAAAGTCAAAATGCGTTCACGATTTAGATATAAAAGCTGATAGTATAAGCAAACTGGGAGAGCAGGAATAATTTATCTGTCAGATTTATGGAGAACAGAAGAACTTATGACCAAGCAAAAGATAGATAACATTATGAAGTGCAAAATGGATAATTTTGATTACATTAAATTGAAAAGTTTTTGCACAAAATGCAACCAACCAATGCAACCAAGATTAGGAGGGAAGCAGAAAACTGGAAAAGACTTTTTACAAACAGTGTCTCTGATAAGAGCCTTATTTCTAAACTAAGTAGAGAATTAAGTTAAATTTATAAGAATACAAGTCATTCCCCAATAGATAAATGGTCAAAGGATATGAACAGGCAGTTTTCAGATGAAGAAATTAGTTATCTATAGTCATATGAAAAAAATGCTCTAAATAACTATTGATTGGAGAAATACAAATCAAAACAACTCTGAGGTACCACATCACACCCATCAGATTGGCTAACATGACAAAACAGGAAAATTATAAATGTTAGAGAAGATGTGGGAAATTTGGAACGCTAATGCATTGTTGGTCGAGTTGTGTACTGATCCAACCATTTTGGAGTGTAATTTGGAACCACACCCAAAGGACTTTAAAAAAAAAGTGTATACTTTTTCACCAAGCAATAGCATTTCTAGGGCTGTATCCCAAAGAGACCATAAAAATGGGAAAGGGACCCACATATACAAAATATTTATAGCAGCTTTTTCTGTGGTGGCAAAGAATTGGAATTTGAGGGGATGCCCATCAATTGGGGAATGACTGAACAAGTTATGGTATATGAATGTAATAGAATACTATTGTGCTATAAGAAATGATCAGCAAGCAGACTTCAGAAAAACCTGAAACAACTTGTATGGGCTGATGCTGAGTGAAGTGAGCAGCACCAGGAGAACATTGTTCACAGTAGCAGCAACATTGTGTGATGATTAACTTTGATAGACTTAGCTCTTCTCAGCAACGCAAGGATCTAAGACATTTCCAAAAGTCTCATGATGGAAAATGCTATCCACATAGAGAGAAAGAACTATAAAGTCTGAATGAAGCATATTATGCATTTTTTTAAAATCTGTTTTTTTTTTGTTTCTTCTTTCTTGTGGTTCCTCCTTCTGGTTCTAATTCTTCTTTACAACACGACTGATGTAGAAATATGTTTAATAGGAATGTATATGTGGAGCCTATATTGCATGCCATTTGGGGAAGGTAGGGAGGGAGGAAGGGGGAAAATATTTAAAACACAAAAGCTTATGGAAGTGAATGTTGAAAACTGAAAATAAATTAATTTTTAAAAAAATAAAAATAAAAATTCTAGACTTCATTTTAAGTTTTTATCTATTTTTAAAATGTGTTTGTATTTATTTATTTAATGTCCCAATTACATGTAAAAAAATTTAATGCTCATTTTTAACATTTTGATTTCTAAATTATCTCCCTTTCCATGAGCCCTGACCCCACCTTGAGAAGCCAAGCAATTTTTATATTGATTTTATGTGATTTCATACAAAACATATTTCCATATTAGCCAAGCTGAAAGAGAAAACAGACAAAAATTAAAATAGAGAAAATAGAAAAAAAAGTATGCTTCACTTTCCATTCACAGTTCATCAGTTCTCTCTGTGGAGGAGGAAAGCATTTGTTTTGTCATGAGTCATTTGGAATTGTCATAGATCATTGTGTTGATCAGAGTAGCTAAGTCTTTCACAGTTGATCATCATTACAATATTGCTATTAATGTGTACAATGTTCTCCTAGTTCTGCTCATTTAACTTTGCATGAGTTCACATAAGTCTTCGCCAGGTTTTTCTAAAACTGTCCTGCTCATCATTTTTTACAGCATGGTAGTATTCCACAACTTGTTCATTCATTCCCCAATTGATAGGCATCCCCACAATTTCCAATTCTTTGCCACCATGAAAAGAGTTGCCGTATTTTTTTAAATAAGTTATTTCTTTCCTTTTCTTTGATCTCTTCGGTATGCAGATCTAGTAGTGGTACTGTGGAGTATGTACAGTTTTATAACTCTTTGGGCATAGTTCCAAATTGTTCTCCAGAACGGTTGGTCTGGTTCACAGCTTCATCAACAGTGACATAGTGTCCCATTTTTTCCACATCTCTTCCACATTTGTCATTTTCCTTTTCTGTCATGTTAGCAATTCTGATAGGTGTAAAGTTGAAATATAGGTTTGTTTTAATATAAATTTCCTTAATCAGTAATGATTAAAACCATTTTATGTGACTATTGGTAGTTTTGATTTTTTCCCCTAAAACCTGCATGTTCATATCCTTTGACCATTTATCAGCTAGAGAATGACTCTTATTTTTATAAATTTGGTTCAATCTCCTATATATTTGACAAATGAGGCCTTTAACAAAGAAATATAATTTTCCCTGTTTTCTGTTTTTCTTACAATTCTGGCTGCATTGGTTTGTATAAAAAAACTTATTAACTTCATTAATAAAAATCTATTTTACTTTCCATGATCCTCTCTATCTCTTATTTAGTCATAAACTCTCCCCTTATCCATAGATCACACAGGTACATTTTTTTCCATGCTCTATTAATTTACTTATGATATCAACCTTTTATGTCTAAAAAAATTATCCTTTTTGACCTTATCATGGCATATGTAGATGTTCTACAACTAGTTTTTTACCAAACTGCTTTTCAGTTTTCCCAGCAATTTTTGTGAGTTGGAGAGTTCTTAGCCCTAAAACTTGGGTCTTTTTTTTTTTATCAAATACTAGATTACTATGATAATTTACTACTAGTAGTAAATTCTACTGATGGACCACTATTTCTTAGCCAGTCCCAAATTGTTTTGATGATTACTGCTTTATAATATAGTTTGAAATCTGGAACTTCTAGGCTGCCTTCCTCAACAATTTTTTTTCATTGAATCACTTGATATTCTTGACTGCATTTGGAATGAGGAAGACTCATCTTTATGGGGTCAAATACAGCCTCAAACACACTTACTAGCAGTGTGCCCATGGGCAAGTCATTTAACCTTAAAGTCTTAGTTTCCTCATCTGCAAGATGAGCTGGAGAAGGACATGACAAATCACTCCAGTATCTTTGCCAAGAAAACACTAAATGGGTCATAAAAAGTAAAACACAACAGAAAACACTATGAACAACAACAACAACAAGATGGTGGAAGATGATGAGTTTTATTTTGAACTTGTTGATTTTCAGGTGCTTATGAGATCTGTAGGTTGAAATGTTCAGCAGGAAGATGGTGATGAAGCACTGGAGCTCAGGAGAGATAAAGGCTGGAGTCCCCCCCGACCCCGCCACAGAGGTGATAATTGAACACATGGACTCAAATCTGATCATAAAGTTTTCCTTATTTTTCTTCCCTGCCCCACCCTCACTAGAAATGATATCTTGTTTTTTTTAACCTTGCAAGACATCTTTAAATATGTCATTTATTGGATTAGAGATTGAAGGGATTTCAAACAAAACATCTAATCCACCATCTTCATTTTACAAATGAGGAAACTGAGGTCCAAGGTGATTAAATAATTTGTCCAAGGTCATATAGGTTAAGCAGTGGAGACAAGATGTGAACAAAAAGATGTGTAAGTGAATGGTCTTTTTAATGTAACATGGTATGCCTAATTATTAGGAAGCTTTTCTTACTATCAAACCTGAATTTGCCTCTGCCACTTCAACCTGAGTTTCTAATTCTGAACTCTGTGTGGCAAGCAGTATACATCTAATTCCTGTTCCATCAGCAACTCTTCGTATACTTTAATGTAGATATAAAGTGCTTTCTGAGTCTTTTCTATTTCAACTAAATATTCCCAGGTTCTTCAGTAGATTCTCATATGTCATGAACTAAAGACCCTTCTTTATTCTGTTTGCCAAGGCCACTTTATAGGTTTTCTTATTTGAGTTCTAAAATGTGGCATCCAGAACAGAACATTCTAGATGTAGTTTGACTAGAGCAGAAGTGAAGTGAGATAATCCATCTCCCCAAACCCTACCCCCAAGTTTTAGCACTATGTCTCTCTCTATGTAGTCAGACATTGCATTAACTTTTGTGGCTGTCACATTCCAAAGCTGACTCATAATTTTAAGTCCACTTAAAGAGTAGATATTTTTATGTCAAATCTTATCTAGTGACATCTCCCCCGTTTGCATTTGTGAAGTTGAACTCTCAGGCATACAGTTAAAAAATGACATTTATCCAAATTAAATGTCATCTTGTTAAATTCAGTATAATATTCTAGCTTGTCAAGATCATGTTGGATCCTGTCATCTAACATTAGTTATCCCTACCAGCTTTATGTCACTGCAAATCTGACATGCATACCATCTATTATGCCTTTCTCAAAGCCACTGATTAAAAAAAATGTCAAACAGGACCAATCACAGATGCTTAAGTGACTCCATCAGAGACTTCTTTCCAAGTTTTCTGACCACTGATACTACTCTTTGAGTGTAACCCAAATTCATTCAAAGAATTCCCAATCCACCTGACAGTATGATCATTTCACCCATATCCTTCCTTCATTTCCGTACAGACACTCTGAGAGGTTTTGTCAAATGCTTTGTTAAAACCTAAGTAAACTTTGCCACAGCATTCTCCTGATGTAGCAGTCTAGTTGTTAACTGGCTGTGCAACCTTGGGGGAAGTTACATAACTTTTCTAAAACACAGGAAAAGTCTTAAAACTAAGACTGTATCCTAAATCATATAGACTTAGGACACACACAAATTACTTGTCTATGTCTCTCTATAGCTATAATCCATCCATCTATCTGTCTGTCTATCTATCTATCTATCTATTGATCTATTATTAATCCTCATAGTTAGCCAACCTCTATAACCATCACTATTTCATTTGTTTTCCGTGCCTCTGTTTCCTCATCTTTAAAATTGAGATATTAATAGTAATACTATTATGAGAATTGTTGGGGCAAAGTTCTTTGCATACCTTAAAACACTATAAAATGTGAGCTATTGTAGTAATCGCCATTGTTATAATAAGAGGCATTCATAGCAGCTTTTCAGGGTAACAAAGGAATAAACATGAAAAACTAACATTATGAATTGGATCTGAAGCAACTGAAGAATTGGGTGGAGTCCCACATATACATACACGTGCCTTTTGTTGTTAGCTATAAATCATGGGTACATATTAAGAACAGAAAGAAGCATAACTTGAAAATGAATCATGATATTTTCTGAGGGTAATTGGCCCTTGACCAGCCCTATTTTTTCATTCAAGTTTTGTGTGCATAAAGTTTTTATGCTTTGTGACTCTTTGTTGCAGATCAGATTTCAATTGTCTAAGTTGTCACTGCCTTCTCTTCGTTTTCCATTCTGGCAAGTGACCTTTTGGTGAAATAATTGGGGAAAAAAAAGTACAGAAAAATAGAACAATAAACTCTTTATGGACAAATCCCAAATGTGACAGAGGCTCCAATGGACCACACTAATATAATAGATAAAGCCTTGAACTTGGAGTCAATATGCCTGTGTTCCAAATGCTGCCTTTGCTAATTGCTGTCTATATCATCTAGGGCAAATAACTCTTCTGGGCCTCATTTTCTTTATATGCATAATAAAAGGGATAACTTAGGTCCTTCCCAGTTCTAAATATCTATAAATCTATGAAATAAGATTCAGGGATGATAATCCTTGGTAAGAATTTGGGAATATAGGAAATGAAAACTGAGGTAATTTGAGGCACTTTTTGCCTTTTGTCTCTTTAAGTTGTCTCTTTAATTTGTTTGATTATTAAGTATGTTATCGCCACCAGACTCAGAAAATTGAGAGGCCATCAGAGATACAAGGGAAGGGGGACAAGATAACCAAACTTTATGAAAACATCTGTTTCCCTTGGTGTAGAAGGAAGGCCTTTTTGGTATTGTGATCAACCAAGTTATAACTCAGTCTGTTATTAAGAAAGAAATAGAATTTTCATATATATATATACATGCAAACATACATATACATATATATTTAACCTACTTCAATCCTAATACATAAATATGTAGATGTAAAATTTATTACAGATTAATAACTTCATTGTAGTATGAACTGTAATACTCAAGGTTGTCTGAGTTAGAAAACTTTATAGAATTTTGTATTGATGGCACATTGTGGGAAGTCTGACCTGTATTATCTTGGGCAAATCATTTAATCTTGCTGGCCTCAGTTTTATCTTTTGCGAAATGAAGGAGTTAGTCTTAATGTGTGTTAAGACCCAGTATAGCAGTTCAGATTTAAATATTTGACCCTATATTACAGGATGATACTATCTGTATTCACATTGCAGTTTTGGAGATGTCTTTGATTGTATTATAAATTCATAGTAAAATTCTTAAATGCTAATTTTGGAGTCAAGTTTGAATACTGGCTCTGTCACTTAGTATTTGTGTTATCTTAGTCAAATCTCTTCACCTCTCTTGAGGTTTCTTTTCCTTAGTTTTTTTTTTTTTATTAAGGGTGCAGAAATAGATGGCTCTAAGTTTATTTCCAGTTCTAAATTTGTAAATAAATTATTTCCACTTCGATATTTTGACTGAGTCAAATACATAATTTATAATGATTCAAATTAAACCCAAGCCAATGAGAGAAGACTACACTGAATGGCATAAATAAGAAAGAAAAGGCTTTTATGTTTAAGTTAAACCAGCCTATTTGCTATTTCTCGGGAACAACACTTCATATCCTGCTATGCCCAGGCTGTGCCCACCCGTAATGCCCCATTCTTGGAATGTTCTTCCTCTTTACTTCCACCTTTTGTATTCCTAATCTCCTTTCAAGATATATTAGGTATTAATATCCTAATTATTAGTAGGTTTTTGAATGCATTGAGTTTTTATACATTGGAATATTTATTTCTCTTTGTCGAAGACAGAATTCTATTTATACAACATATCACTGACTCCTGATATCCCTCATTATTAGTATTTTCTATACCACACACAAATTTGTATTTATTTTTATGTATTAGTATTAATTAACTTATATGCCTATGCTCCCAAAGGAATGTTTGTTCCTTAAAGGAAAGGACTCTTTTGTTTTTGTCTGTAAGCTCAGCACAGTACCTGGCACATAATCACCATTTAAGACATTTCTGTTTTTTAATCAAATATATACTGTCTATAATACACAGAAAAGAATCTCTTCTAACGTGCCATGACGTTATCAGTTTAGATATATTGGTCCCTGCCTAATCTGTCAAAAGTCATATCGTATCATGCCTCTGCCTGAATATCCAAGAATGTGCGGTTGAGATTCTATGATAGGAAGGACCACTTTGAGAGACTTTTCAAAACCAATCAGAAGAAAGCTCAAGAAATCTCATAGGAGTTCCTTTCACATGACTTTAGACAATGGTGTACTGGCAAATATTTAGTAACTGACTCCCTGAAAAATATACATACACATATGTGAAAAAACTTTTAAAATTTAATACACATTAACATTTCCTCTATCACTTTCTTAAGTCTAAATAATCAACAATAACAAAAATGCCCTGATTTGTAGCATTTGCCAATATTCAAGGTCAAAATGCTTACATTAAAAATTTAATAATTGGCTCTTAAAAACCATTTCAAACTGGTTCCAGCACAACCTTGAGTGATGTTTATCAGTCAGTCCATCAACAAATATTTATCAAGAGCTTACTATCTCAACTCAACAAAGAGTTATTAAGCATCTACAATGTGGCAGGCACTGTGCTAAGAACTAGATATGTCAGGTGCTTTGCTGGTAAAGCCCAAGAATGTGCCCTGGGCCATAATATAACACCTTGAATATTCATATCTGTCAGTGAGTTAGTCAGTAAGCAATTATCATGGAAACAACAAACATGAATTTGGACAGACTTTGAAAGATAGTGGAGGACTGAACAGCCTGGCATGCTATGGTCCATGGGATCACAAAGAGTAACATACAACTGAATGCACAGCAACAACAAAAAGTGTTTACTATATGTCTGTCATGCACCGTAATGGTAAGGCCCAAGGATATCACCACATTTTAGGGATCAATGGTCAGATGGCCATTAAAATCTATGGTAAGTATTTCCAATAACACAAAAACATCTGTGAATGCAAGATACAAATCAAGTGCAGTTTGATTCAATAATCTGTAAACACTTTTCACACTATTTTATCCTAAGGCCCATTGCCAATGTTATCAAACTGTGAAGCAGTCTTCATGATTATTACTGTCAAGTTGTTAAAATTGCTACAGGCTAGGATATAAAAGTGCAGCATGGCTCTTTCAGGAAAAGCTTCCATTTATCAAAGTAATGCCAAAAAGACACTTTAAAAGAAATTGGCTCTACTCCATTGGAATCAGTGTCCAAGGCATTTATGCCATTAGCACAGCCCAGTGAAAGGAAGTTGTGAATTGGTTTCCCAGGGTGTTTTCCAAAGAACTTGGATTTTAAAAGGGGGATTCAGTGTTATTTTATCTGAATCTAGCCATTGCTCTAATTTCCTCTAAGTCTGGAAATACATCTTTTGTTAAAAGAGTGAGAAATGAAGATGATCTCAGTCACCTACTCATATAAGGTATCCTAAAACCAATTACACATTAGAATCAATCAACTCTTTACTAATCTTGCTGAAGAGGGCCAAGTGGGGTAAGGGGGGAAGAAATCTGCAAAATGTGTCTTATCCATGTTTATCAATAACTGATCATTAAGAGTACTATTGCTGATGCTTAATCAATCTTCATTCATCAAGGGACATTCCCAGTTAAGCATTTTTAGTTCAAATCATCTATAATTTTTGAAATCTTTGGGAAAAAAACTAATTTTTTTTTAGAATTCCAGTCTAGGTACTATATTTTCATGCCTTCCTGCTATAGCATGAACAGAAGATGAAATCAGAAAAAGAATCTAGCAAGTCCTAAATTGCTCCAGTTTCTAGGTATCTTTGTGGAACAATAGAAAGATATATATGCCAGGTCACCATCTTAAGCTATGGTGCCACTGCTGCTGACATCCGCCACGACTGCAGGAAATATTCCAGCAATCCAGAGCCACTGCAAAAACAAAGCAAGAACTTTAAAAACTAGAAATTTCTGTGTCTTACAACTTTTCTATCATGATACATCATTTTAGTTGCTTTTTTCCCCTTAGAAATAGTTATTGCATGCTTTTGAACTCATCAACAGGCAACCAATATTTACTGAATACTACGTGCCTGGCACTGCACTAAGAATTGGGAATAACAAAAAAAAGGAAGCCGGTCTCTGCCCCTGAGGAGCTCACATTCCATAACAAAGAAACAACATTTATATAGAAGTCTAAATAGAAGATATAGTCAAAGTAATCATGGGGAGGAGTTCCTTCATTGAAGAGTTGAGACTTGAAGGAAACCAGTTACTCTAAGAAATAAATAGAAATAAAGAAAAGAAATAAATACTCTAAGAAATAAAATAGGAAATCATACGAGTCAATTTTGGGGGTGGTAATTTGTGCAAAGACTCAGGATTGAGAAATGAAATATTATGCATGGGGAATAGTAAATCGGACAGTTTGACTTAATAATGGAGCATGAGAAGGAGAATAATGTATATCATTAGCCTGGAAAGATAGGATAGATCCAGATTGTAAAGAGTTTGAAATGACATTAAGAGGAGATCAGTTTTTATCCTAAAGACAAGAAGGAACCACTGATATTTCATGAGAATGCTTTCAGGAGCAAAGCCTGACAACATGTTACAGTAAATCAGAACCATGATTCCTTGCCACTGATACTTGTTTCATGTCCTGGTGTTAGAACCACACTTAATCACAAAATGGCAGTTTTCTTTGTGGCACTGATTAATTTCTGTTCAGGAACTATTCACTATGAGACTATAAACAATTAGATAAAGAAGTCCTTACTGCAATGTCAATATTTAATAGTCAACAAACCTTTATTATGAGTTTATTATGTGCCATGCATTGTGCTAAGAACTGGAGATACAACTAAGAAAAAGGAAAACAGTCAGTCCTTGCACTCAGGAAGCTTGCAATCTAATGGGGGAAGCCAAACCTAGAATCATGAAGTACTGCCTATTGTTACAGTATTTAGTACTATTTGAGTTCTACAATTTGGACTAACCATGAGCTTTTGTGTGTGTGTGTGCTCTTTAAAGTTAAATCCTCTCCCATTTTCCTGTGCCTAAGGGAAATCTGCTCCTCTTGCCTTCAGAAGTCCCAGCTTTGACAAAGTCACTTGGGGTCTGAGGTTGGCAGAGACATGCCAAGTTCTTTATAATTTGTCATTAAAAATAAATAATCATAGTTTCAGCAATTTGAATTTACCTAGTGCATATATTGTCTCATTTGATCCTCACATGAATCCTGTGATTTTATGCATGGGGAGACTGAAGCTACAAGGTCATGTGTCCTGTCCAAGGTGAGGATGCCATTAAATGTGATAGGCTAGATTTAAATCCAGATGGCCTTTGTCTCCGCTTTCTCTCTCCCCATGAATAAAATCAGTTGCCAAGCCTCATAAATCCTACTTCTCTGACTTCTTTCACTTCTTTCTTTTTCTTTTCTTTTACCTGACTACTACCCTAGTTGAGGCCCTTATCATTAATTTTCTGGACTATTTCATTAGCCTTCTAATAGATCTCCCTGTCTCTCATACGAGCTATGTGACCTTGAGCAAGTCAACCGTGTGCCTTAATTTCCTCAATTTTAAAAAAGGGGATAATAATAGCACCTACCTTACAGGGTTGTTGCATCTATAAAATGCTATCATCATTATCATCTTCATCATCATCATCATCACATCTTTCCAAGCCATCCTCTATGTAATCAATTTGATACTCTCAAAGCACTCTTCTGACCATGTAGCTCTCCTGCTCAAGAAATCTCAGTGGGTCTCTTTTGGCTTGGGGGGGGAGGAAAATACACATACACACACAGAGGTGTGTGAATGTATGTCATTTGCATGTATATGTGTACATGTATTATACATATACATATCTGTATGTTATGTATTGTGTACATACATACATATATGTATATGGCAGTTAAAACTCTTCAGTCTGGCTCTAGTCTACCTTTCAAGGTTTGTTGCACACAATTATCTTTCATGTTCTATATTCCAGCCAGACTGTCCTATTTGTTGCTGTGCGTAATGACATCCCATTTTAGATCTCCATACCTTTGTCCAGGCTCACCCTTACGCCTTGATCGTGTTTTCTCCTCTCCCTTTGCCTCTTAGAATCCCTAGCTTCCCTAATGTAGGTTTCCCCTTCTACCTGAAGCTTTTCCTGCTTGGGCCAGTTCTTAGCCTTCAGGAACAGCTTCATATAGAATTGTGGGAATTGAGTGAACCAATCCATACCACATCATGTTGTATTTAATAATATTTTGTTTTTACTTAACTGCGTACATGTTACTCCCTCAGGCATATGAAAACTCTTGGAAAAAATAGGAGCATTACCATTTTTGTCTTTATATCTTGAGGACCTATAACAGTGCCTGGCACAAAACAAACACTTAAAAGTGGTTGTTGAATGAGTGTGGGAGTGAATAATGGATCAATAGATGATTGCCCATTTTCACATAGCCAGTGCTTGAGGAAGGATTTCTCCTCTAAGTCAGCCCTCTGTGCCAGCCAGTGATCTTCATTGATGGCCTGATCTAAAGGGGTATATGATCAACCAATCAGAGTAAAGAATGATTCTTGCTGCAAGAACCATTTTCGTGCATTTTTTTGCATGACTACACATACCAGTATCAACCAGTACTCATCTTCTCGACTTTTCTCAACTGTGTGAGCACTCCACCTCTCCTCTTGAGAGCAAGCAGGTGTCAGCACCTCAGAGCAATTATAAACTATGCTAACTGTTATTCATAGCAGCTACTTTGGTGCCTACTGGAAAAATCAATCCCTCACTCCCTACTGCCCAATCACCTCCTGATGCAGGTCAAGGGGCTTTGTGCTTAAGGACACTAATCAATGACTAAGAGCTCTACCTCTCTTCACCCCTTTTTGGTTTATTTGTTTTGGGAAGGACAGAATGATTCACACAGGATGAACAAGCATATATGGTTTGAAATTGGGATTACTGATGTCATAAAATTATTTTGACCTTGAAACGCACCCATTTTCTATACTTTTCTGTTATTGTTGAAGGCACCACAATCTTTTCAGTCATACAGTTTTTGGTATCATCTTCAATCCCTAACCTTTCCTTCATCCCAATCCACAAATCAGATCATCTGCCAAGTCTTGCGAGTTCTAATTTCACATTTTTTTTTCCCTATCTGAGCCCTTCTATCTACTCATAGTTACTCCATTCAGGCCCTCATTACCTCATGCCTAGACTATTGCAATAGACTCTTATTTCTCCTTTTTGGTCTCTCTGTTTCAGATTTCTCTCAGTTGCAATCCATCTTGCACATCACTGCCAAAATGATTTTCCTAAATTATAAGAATGCTTACTTCAGCCCCTCCTTAACAAATTCCAGTGGCTCCCTGTTGACTTTAGTATCAACTACATGAATAGTTTTATTTTGTCTTTGTGTAAGTTTCATTATTTTCTTTGTGTCGGTTTTATAATATACATAATTATAAGTACAAAACAGACTAAAACAAAACCCCAAGGCTTTTCTTGAGTCATAGAGTAAAAAAGGAGGAGGAAGGGAAGAAATCCCTTCCCCTCCTTCACCTGTTTAATTCATGGCACCTGAACTGTCTGAGAGTGAATAGGAACTGATAAAATAATATGATTTTTCCATTCTCATAGTTTTAAATATGTAGCCTGCTGTGGCTATGCAGCCAATGGGGAGAAGCTATGCTAACCCATTTCATAAGGGAACACAGGATATGTTATTCAGGAAACCAGGTGCCTCTATGTTAGGTGATCTAGGCATGTGCTGCCAAGTCCCTCACCCTTACATTTGTCAACCATAACCATTGACTGGGATAGCAATTTTTTCTTTTCATAACTAGATTTATGCTCTCATCTTTTAACAACTAAGTGCTACCTTTCTTACCCTGCACATCCACCTTTTCCCATTCTTCTACTGGCCTTTTCACCATGCCCTTTGTACCTCTCTATTACCCTCCATGGACCACATCTGGGCCTGTGTTCAGTTCTAGATGATGATTTTAGATGTGATTGATAAGATAGAGTGTGTGTGGATCAGGTAACCAGAGTGTTTAAAGGTTTGACATGACACTCTTTTAGGATTTCCTGAAGTAACTGAGGGCATTTAGATTGAAAAGGAAAAGGACTATCTGGGACTACAGCTGTCTTCAAGTATAAGGACTGTCATTTAAAAGAGGTATTAAGGCTCCATTTACTTGACCCCAAAGGGCTAAGCTAAGAACAATGGGTGGAAATTGCATTAAGAAAAATTTACATTTGATGTTAAGAAAAACTTCCTAATGTTCAAATGAATCACAAAGTAGAAACAGCTTCCTTGGGAGACAATAGATTCCCTCTAAATGGAGAGTTTCACAGAAAGCCTGGATACGTACTTGATGGATATGCTGGGGAAACTATTCAGAATCAGGTATAAACTCGCTTTTATTTCTTAAAAGTTCCTTCTAGTTCTAATATTCTGTGACCATAGTACTTTGGGCTTCAATATTTCCTACTCCCTTATTCACCGTATCCCAGATTTTTACCTTTATTGCAGTCTCTGATATCTCAATCTCTCTTTTTTCATCCTACCTCTTAGCCTCCCTTTCCTTACCTCTGATTTCTAAGAATTAAGCATTCCTTTCTGTGTCATGGGCAATCCTTCCACCTGTTTTCTCTATTACCTGCCTCAGTTACTATCCATTCATTTCCTTTCAGTGTTAGAGCAGAATTGGTATCTGTCACCTCATCTTGGATAAGGGAGAGTTAGGACTGATTAACTGTCATGAAAGAAAAACAATGGTTAGTGGCAGTCACAGCAAGAAAAATCTTGAAGCGCAGACCTGAAAGATTTCATGCAGTATGGGTTGAAACATTCAGTCATTGCTCTAAAATTAAGTCTCTGTAATTTCATATATTTCACTTTTTGTGATATTTTTGTCTTCTTATCTTGTGAGTTCAGTTTTATGCTATATCTAGTGAATAACTCCTTTTTTCTGATTGGAGGAGTATGGAGAAAACCACTGTTCCACCATCTTGACAATTACATAATGTATTTCCCCCATTTTCAAAGATTTTCCTAGTAGCATCCCTTTTCTTTTTTTCCAATTATTTACGCATTTTTTATTTTGAGTTCCAAATTATAACCCTCCCTCACTTCCTGCCCTCCCCCCTTCCTGAGATGGTAAGAAATCAGATATAGGTTACACATGTGCAATTGTATAAAACATTTCCGTATTAGTCATTTTGTACAAGAGGATTCAAATAAAAGAAAAAAATGAAAGTAAATATAACATGCTTCAGTCTGTATTCAATCAATATCAATTCCTTCTCTACAGCTGGATATTATGCTTCATCATTAGTCCTTTGGGATTGTCTTGAATCATTGTATTACTGAGAATAGCTAAATCATTCACAATTCTTCATTGAACAGTATTGCTGTCACTGTGTATAATGTTCTCCTGGTTCTGTTCACTTTACTATGCATCAGTTCATGTAAGCCTTTCCAGGTTTTCCTGAAATCATCCTGTGTATCATTTCTTATAGCACAATAATATTCCACTACAATCATATATCATAAATTGTTCAGTCATTCCCCAGTTGATGGGCATCCCTTTGATTTCCAGAAAATGAGCTGCATAAATATTTTGTACAAATAGATCTTTTCCTTTTTTGGGATGTCTTTGGAATATGGTCCTAACAATGGTATTGCTGAATCAAAGAGCATGCATAATTTTATAGCCCTATAGTTCCAAATTGGACATAGTTCCAAATTACTCTCCAGGATGGTTGGGTCAATTCACAACAGCATCAATAATGCATTAGTGTCCTAGTTTTCCCACATCCCTTCCAACATCTGACATTTTTTGTTTTTGTCATATTAGCCAATCTGATAGATGTGAAGTGGTACCTCAGAGTTTTTTTCAATTTGTATTTCTCTGATTAATAGTGATTTAGAGCATTTTTATATGACAATAGACAACTTTGATTTCTTCGTCTGAAAACTGTCTGCCATATTCTTTGACCATTTATCAATTGGGGAATGACTTGTATTTTTATAAATTTAACTAAGTTCTCTATATATTTGAGAAATGAGGCCTTTATCAAAGATACTTGTTACAAAAAAAAATTCCCCAGTTTTCTGCTTTCCTTATAATTTTTGTTGCATTGGTTTTGTTTGTGTAAAAACTTTTTAATTTTGCATAATACAAATTATTGTTTTACATTTTGTAATTTTTTCTATATCTTCTTTAATCCTAAATTCTTCCCTTATCCATAAATCTGACAGATAAACTATCCCATGCTCCCTTAATTTACATATGATATCACCCTTTATGTGTAAATCATGTACCCATTTTGACCTTATTTTGGTATACAGTGTGAGATATTGGTTTATAGCTAGTTTCTGCCACACTATTTTCCAGTTTTCCCAGAGTTTTCATCAAATAATGAGTTTTTGTCCCAAAAGCTTGGATATTTGGGTTTATCATCTACTAGATTGCTATGGACACTTACTATAATATAATTTGTACCTAATCTATTCCAGTGATCCGCCACTCTATTTCTTAGAAGTATTAGCTTGTTTTAATAATTACTTCATTATAATACAGTTTGACATCTGGTAAAGCTAGACCACCTTCCTTCATATTTTTTTTCATTGATTCCCTTAATGTCTTTGAGATTTTATTCTTCCAAATGAGTTTTGTTATTATTTTTTCTAGCTCTATAAAATAATTTTTGATAGTTTGATTAGTATGGCACTGAATAAGTAGATTAATTTAGGTAGAATTGTCACATTTTTTATATTGGCTCAGCCTACCCATGAGCAATTAATATTTTTCCAGTTCTGTGGATCTGGCTTTATTTGTGTGAAAAAGCGTTTTATAGTTGTGTTCATATAGTTCCGGGGTTTGTCCTGGCAGGTAGACTCCCCAGTGTTTTATATTGTCTAAAGTTATTTTAAATGGAATGTCTCTTTCTATCTCTTGCTGCTGGACTTTGTAGGTAATATATAGAAATACCAATGAATTGTGTGTGTTTATTTTGAATGCTGCAACTTCGCTTAAGTTGTTAATAATTTCAAGTAGTTTTCTAGTTGATTTTCTAAGGAAAACATCATATCATGTACAAAAAGTGATAGTTTTGTTTCCTAACTGGCTATTCTAACTCCTTTAATTTCTTTTTATTCCCTTATTGCTATAGCCAGCATTTCTAGCACAATGTTAAATAATAGAGGTGATAATGTGCACCCTTGGTTCACTCCTGATTGTACTGGGAAAGGCATCTAGCTTATCCCCATGATAGATAATGCTTACTGATGTTTTTAGACAAATATTACTTATCATTTTAATGTAAGATCCATTTATTATGTTATCTAGTGTTTTTTAATATGAATGGATGCTGTATTTTGTCAAAGGTTTTTTTTCTGCATCTACTGAGATGATATGATTTCTGCTGGTTTTGTTATTGATATGGTCAATTATGCTGATAGTCATGGTCAATTTTTGTGTAGGTACCATGCACTGTTGAGAAAAAAAGGTATATTCATTTCTATTCCCATTACATTTTCTCCAGAGAGCTATCATATGTAACTTTTCCAGAATTTTATTCACCTCCTTAATTTCTTTCTTATTTATCTTTTGGTTATATTCATCTAGTTTTGAAAGGCTAAAGTTGAGGTCCCTCACTAGTGTATTTTTATTATCTATTTCCTCCCGTAACTCATTCAACTTCTCTTTCAAAAATTTAGATGTTATTCCATTTGGTTCAAATATGTTTAGTACTGATATGACTTCATTGTCTATGGTACCTTTCAGCAAGATATAGTTCCCTTCTTCATCTATTTTAATTAGATCTATTTTTGCTTTTGTTTTGTCTGAAATCATGATTGCTATCTTTGCTTTCTTTGCTTCAGCTGAAGCAAAACAGATTCTTCTCCGGCCCTTTAACTTTACCCTGTGTGTATCTCTCTGCCTCAAAAGTCTTTCTTGTAAACAACATATTGTAGGATTCTGGATTTTAATCCATTCTGCTATCTGCTTCCATTTTATGGGTGAATTCAGCCCATTCAAATTTATAGCTAGGATAATCATGTATTTCCCTCCATGCTATTTTTTTGCTTATCTCTCCACTTTCTCTTACCCCCCAACCTTTCCCTCCTCACTAGTGTTTTACTTCTAAACACCACCTTCTCCAATACACTCTTTTTATCAGTCTATACCTCCCTCTTCTGTTATCCCCATTCCTTTTTACTTTTTATAGGGTAAGATAGATTTCTATTTCCAACTAAATGTTCACGTTATTCCCTCTTTGAACCAATTTTGATGAGAGTAAGGGATAAGTTTTGCCTGCCCCCTCACTTCCCCCATCTTTCCCTCCATTACAATAAATGCCTCTTTTATGTGGGATAATTTACCCTATTCAATCCCCCCTGGGGAGGGACTTCAGTACTGGACAGTAATGGGGTCAAGGCCTTCCTATTGGCTTGTGTTGAGGTTCCAGTTGCTAGTGCAGGGCCTCGCTGGGCTACACAGACTGATCACTTGCCTAGCAGGTTGCTGTTTTGCAGGAGGATGGGGTCTTGCTGGCAGATTGCCCCAGGCTTGGAGCCTTGATGCAGGCAACCTGCTCTGAGGCTGGCTGCTGCTACTGCTATTGGACTGTGCTCCCCTCCCACCACAGTGAAAGTAACTTTCTTACACTTCTGGTAAGCTGTTTTGGGCTCCTAGATAAGGAGGCAATTTTCCAGTTGTTTGGAGGGGAGTTTGGGAGGGCTTCAGAAGGTTCCTTCCTCATTCCACCATCTTAGTACTAGAAGTCAGCACATCTTTTCTACAAAACTTTTCCTATTCTCCCAATCAAGTCAAATCAAGAAAGCCTTACGTCTCTTGTATGTATCAGGCACTGTGGTAAATGCTAAGTATATCAAGAAAGACAAAAAAAATTTATTGTTAAGGAATTTACTATCTAAAAGGGGAGATGATATTCCAACAACTATTACAAACACAATTTACACAAGAGAAATTGGTGATAACCTCAAAGAGAAGGTACTGATATTAGGGAGTTAAGAGAAGTTAGATTTAGGAATGTTCTCTTCCTCCTTGAAAATCTCATGTCACTCTGGATCACTTTTACATACATATCATAAAATAACATAGTTATTTGTGTCTTTTTATTATTGCATCTACTTAATTAGTTTATAAACTGCCTGAGGGTAATAAGTACATCTTATTTGATGGCATATTAGGATGCAATTGAGTAATAACCAATTTTAATTGACTAATATTACAACTGTATTTATCACCCAATGCTAACATGATGATCTCTGGCTAGTTGATACCTATTACAACTTATCAGTGTCTGCAAATGTCAAACTATGGAACATCCATACAATAATAGCTCCTGTTTACATATGTATAAGGATTATAGAGCGTTAAAGAATACTGTCTGCGGTATTTCATACTGGCTAGCTTTAGAGTTAGTAACCAAAATGATTTTCATCAAGCACATGTCTGACCACATTAGTATCTTACTCAATCTGCTCCATTGGCTTGCTGTTATCTATCTAACTCTCTTGACCTCAGTTTTCTCTTCTATAGGGTGAGGAGGTTGAACTGAATGGTCCCTAAGGTCCATTTCATCCTTAAATATTTGAGCCTACAATCCTAGGATCTCTATCCACTCCTTTCTCTCATATTTGAAGTTCTTCACCCCTTGACCCCTTCCTAACTCTCCAGTCTGCTTATAGATTCTTTTACATTGTTCCTATTCATGTACCATATTGGCATACTGGCTGTTTCATACACATGGTGCTCTAATTCCAATGTCTAAGTCTTTGAACTGGCTGTCTGTTGCCCATGCTTTCTTTGAAATTATTTATGCATAAACTATCTCTTTTCAACTCTGCCTCTTAGAATTATTGTTTTCCTTTAAAATCATTAGATTATAAGCTTCTTGAGGGCAGGGACTGTATTTTCCTCTTTTTGTATCCCCAATGCTTAGCACAGTAACTGAAACTTAGTAGTATTGATTGATTGAAGACTCAGCTCGAGTCACCATCTAGAAGAGGTCTTTCCTGTTCTTTCCCATCCCCAAAAGAAAATTATGCCTTCCAGTCTGAGGTTCTCTTATGTCTTCTTTGATTCTGTCTTATTAATAATTACATGCATATTGTCTGAGCTGTTATAAAGTAAGTTCATTGAAGGCAGGGATAGCTTAGCTTTTCTCTTTGTATCTGTAACACTTGATGTGGTGCCTACAACATAGTACTTAGCCAATATTTCTTGAATAATTGATTGATTGATTAGAAATTTCCTTCACTAACATATATAAACAACTCATCTGTAGCTTATAAGTTACAGAAAGCTTTCTAGGGGTATGAAGAGGTAAAGTGATTTGCCTGTGGTCACACATCTAGAATGTATCAAAGGGAGGATCCAGGTCTTCCTGACTATAACCACTATTCTATATGAATCTATCGTGTAAAAGACCTAAATGTATACAGGAGAATGAAAAAAGTACCTTTTTATTGTCTAAATATCTTATATCCTGAAGATGTATATTGCAAACTTGGTATGAGGATAAAAGATTTTGAAATGGAAAGAATTTCAGAGTAGACCAATCTTTGAAATGAATGGAAATTTTAGAAGTTATTTTAAGAAATAATTTTATTTCAAAGTTTTAAAGGAAAGAGCTTCACAATTTTCCTTGGAAAAGTAGTGAGTTTTTTTTAAATAAGAATTTTGATCATAAGGTAAGTACAAACATATGAATGATTTTTGAAGACCTAATCTGAACATTGGCTCCAAAGGTGCACACAAATAATAAACATTACTGCATTTGCATAATTTGGGAACATCATGAAATGACTTGAAAATTGACTTTAAATGCTCCTCTACACTGCAAACTAAGAGCCAGAGGGGAAAAATACTTTTCCCACACTATACAAGGTAGATCTGCAACATATTAAAACAATGAGTATTTCCTAATGGAACACTAATATTTCTAAATTTGAGTTTAAAAAATTATGCAGAAAGCCTTATGTCTGGAACCCTGTTTGCAAATCCAAACATAAATCTCGACCACTTTTCCCCAGAGGAAACAGATGTACAAAAGCTTCCCCAGGACTACTGGGTTACATGTGGAAAACAGATGTGTAGATGTGTAAATGTTATAAATTACCATGTAAAATAAAATTTCTGGATGGAAGTACAGCATTATAAATCAATTACTAAAATTGGCACAAATTATTTAAGAAACAAACAAACAAAATCTTTGAAGGTTTGCTTGGGGGGAGTAAGGAAGAACTATCTGAGTTTCTGTATCACATAGTTCTTAGCCAATTGTGAAGTTTTGATAAAGCTAAGGGAAAAAATCCTATATATTTTCTCTGTTTTAGAAATCTTCCCTCATCATAAAGTAAAAGTAAATTAAGGGGCTTTTGAGGAGGAGGAAGGATTAAGAGGTAGGTTATCCTGCAATAACTTATATCCTAGTTACCTCAAGAGTTGGTGATGTCATCTCCTCTTCTGTAACATAGATCATAATCCATCCAAACCCACATAGAAGGTCTTCATGAGTTGTTTTGGCCAAAATATGCATCCCTTGGTGGTCAATCATCTGGGGATGAACTTCTACAAATTCAGCTAGGCTAATCACAGGCAAATAGAAAAATAGTCTCTTTATTCCTGTGTTTCAGACCTTTCATCTTGGAAGGACCTACAGAGCAACAAGGCCTCCAAAAAGCCACCTAGACCACTAAGATGATCCATTTCAGTATGTTTATATATATGTAATGGATTCAGTATTTATCTTTGAACTATTTGCTTCACTTGGTGATTTAATATTGCAAGCAACCCTAGGTGGGAAGTGCTATAGACTAGCACACACACACACACACACACACACACACACACACAATTTGGTTTCAAAATTTCATTTATTCCTCTAAATGACATATACAGTTTTAAACTCAATCTATTTGTGTATCTCACAGTCTTTGTATATGCTGGAAGTGAAAAAATTATAAATGATACAGTCAGTGATTTGGTTGTTATCATGACAACCTTCTTTATCATGGAAAGCAAAGGAATTCATCTCCATTTTACCTCTCTTGAGGTGGCCTAATAATTAGTAGATACAAATGATTGTTAGATAGGCGAACTATATCAACTCCTCATAGTCAAAAAGAACTGAATTTGGTTTATAAGAAGACAAGCTATTTCCCAACTGATAAATAGTCAAAGGATATGAACAGTTTGAAGAAATCAAAGCTATCTGCAGTCATATGAAAAAACACACTAAATTATTATTGCATAAAGAAAAGCAATTAAAACAGCTCTGAGTTACCAGCTCATGCCTATTACATTGGTTAATGTGACAGAAAAGAAAAATGAAAAATATTGGAGGGGATGTGGAAAAATTGGGTCATTAATACACTGTTGGTAGAGTTGTGAACTAATTCAACCATTCTGGAGATCAATTTGGAACTATGCTGAAAGGGCTGTAAAATTGTACATCCTTTGATCCAGCAATGCCACTGCTAGGCCTATATCCCAAAGACATTAAAAAAAGGCAGTGGAGGGTCACCTTTTTGTACAAAAATATTTATAGCAACTCTTTTTGTGGTAGCAAAGAATGGGAAATTGAGGGATACCCATCAATTGGGGTATAGCTGAGCAAGTTGTGGTATATGGTGTATGGTTGTGGTATAATTGAACATTATTATGCTATAAAAAATGATGAACAGAATAATTTCAAAAAAAACCTGAAAAAAAATTTATATGAACTGATGCAAAGTGAAGTGAGCAGAATCAGAAAACTGTTAGAGTACAATAGCAATATTGCATGATGACCAACTATGATTGACTTAGCTCTTCTCAGCAATGCAATGATGCAAGACAATTCCAAAGGACTTATGATGAAAAATGTTGTCCATCTCCAGAGAGATAACTGATGGAACTTGAGTGCAGATTGCAGCATACTTTTTTTAACTCTTTATTTTTCTTGACTTTTTTGTCGGTGTTTTCTTTCACAACATGACTAATATGGAAATATTTTTGGATGACTACACGTATATAACCTATATCAAATTGCTTGTTTTCTCAGGGAGGGGATGTGGGGAGAAAAGGAGAAAATGTGGAAATAAAAAAAAATAAAATGTGTTTTAATGCAATTAGAAAATGTAAAACATTAAAAAAGAAGTACTGAATTTGGAATTAAGAAACCTGGGTTCATTACCATCTTTAACATTTAAAATAGCTGAATCTTAGTTTAAGTGTTTCTATAATGTCAACCTGATAGGAGAGTGATTTTTAAATCTTAGTATCTTTTATAAGTGTAAATTGTTATTGTTTTGAAGAGCAGCATGGCTTCTGAATTAAGAAAACCTGGATTTAAGTAGAACATCTGATCTGAATAGGCTATGAGACCCTGGGCATATGACTAAATCTCTTAGAGTCACAGAAGACTTTCAAAGACTTTAAGTTGCAGAATAGCTATCAAGTTCTAGTAGGGTTTCCCTCACCTGGGGGAAAATGTGAATTTTTTAAAGAAAAAAATAATGAAAATCTTCCAAAGTTGGCTTTTGGGGGATGGGGGAACAACTGTCTAGCTGAATTTCTGTATTTTCATTGTTCTCAGTCGATCATGAGTTTTTGATAAAGCCAGAAAAATCCTATACATTTTCCTCACCTGTAATTAGGGAATTATTAAGAGAAACAGACAGATTGGGACTGTCACAGAGACAGACATAGAGTGTTACAGAGAAAAAAAACTGAAAGACACAGAGATACAGAGGGAAAGACATAGCTGGAGACAGAGGCAGAGACAGAGGCAGATAGATTAATCCAGAGAGAGAAAGACATAGAGTCAGAAAAATGCAGAGACACAGAAGAAACGAGAGAGATGTAATTGTAAGCTAAATGTAAAATATAGTCATTCCATTCAATTTCTTTTTTTTAACTCCAGCACCTAGAATAGTGCCTAGCATACGTAGGTGCTTTGCAAATGCTTTTGTGTGTATGTAAAGAAATATGATTTTCATTTGCATATATATAAATATAGATATATTACTTAATAATAGCAAACACATATGTATTATGCTAATAATGACAACTAACATTTATATAATATATTCAATGTGCCAGGCTCCCTTCCAGACAGTTTTGATCCTCTCGACAACCCTACGAACTGTTATTGCCCCATTTTACAAAAGAGGAAACTGAGACATAGAGGTTAGGTGACTTGCCCAGGATCACATTGCTATTAAATGTCTGAGGCTGGATTTGAAGTCAGGCCTTTCTTACTCTAGGCCTGATATTCTATATCCACTGTACCACCTAGCTGCCCATTTATATTCATAAATCTCATTTTTTCACTTGGTTGGTGAGTTATAGGCCTGGAGATTTGCCTGGAGCTGAGACATTAAGTGACTTGCCCAGGCTGACATATTCAGTATGTATCACAAACAGGGAAATGCTGAGCCAGTTCAAACTAACTTACAGAATATGATTTTAAATTATTTTAGTGTGACCTTTTATATCTTGGAAATTTGCAAACACAGCAAATCAGGACTTAATTTATTATTTTGTTGATTTTTAAGCTTAGGAAAGTAAAGGAGAAAATGTTAATAATGCAAATTAAACAACATTGTAATGTAATACATTACAATATAAGTATTTTCCCCAAAAATGTCAGTTGTTAAACATTTGCCAGCACACCCTTGGTCACATGTAGGACTTGAACCTTGGTACCTGTCTTCCTGAATAGAAAGCCTGCTCAATCTTTCTTCTTTCCTTCCTTCCCTCTTTCTTTACTTCCTTTCTTTTCTTCCTTTCTTTTTCTTTTTCTTTTCTATTTCCTTTTCTTTCTTTCTTTCTTTCTTTCTTTCTTTCTTTCTTTCTTTCTTT
>NW_020954598.1:16341272-16358785 GCF_900497805.2 Vombatus ursinus
TTTCTTTCTTTCTTTCTTTCTTTCTTTCTTTCTTTCTTTCTTTCTTTCTTTCTTTCTTTCTTTCTTTCTCTCTCTCTCTCTTTCTTTCTTTCCTTCTTTCTTTCTTTGTTCTTTCCTTCCTTCTTTCTTTGTCCTTTCTTTTCTACCTTCCTTCCTCCCTCCCCCTCTTCCTTCCTTCCTTCTTTGCTTCCTTTCTTTCTCTCTCATTTTCAAAGAGAATTGATGGACATATATAAACTGTGCTTGTACACATTTCCCCTGAATTTTTCCTTCAGGCCTCTAAACTCACTCAACTGGGACATTAGATCACTTGAATGCAATCCTTTCAACATCTATTTAGCCCTCCGCAATTTTTTTTTTCTCCTCTCTTCTGTAGATGCACAAAAAATGCAATAAAAACCCCACCACAACAAAATCCACTCAACAGCTCTTTGAATTAAATGCAATTATTACTATCTCTAATTACATGGAGAGTAACTGGCAAAACTCAAGCTTTAACTCCTGGATTCTGGTTCCCAAGGCTGTGCTCTTCTGAACATGGCACATTGTGCCCAAAACTCTAAGGAGTGTGTAATGATTTTGAAAGTGAAATATCCAAGCTTAGCAAGAGACATTTCTTATATTTAGCTCCTTTGAGTCACTGCATTTTCACTAAGGGATGAGGTGGCATTTGAACCATGAGCATGTGATCACAGCTTTAGCACTTGCTATACCACAAGCTGGAAAAAGGACAAATGAATGAAGATGAATACAATTGAAAAGCATGAGTTGGTAAGAATACTGTCCCAAATGCTAAAGCCCAGAAGGAGCTGGTAATGGATGCCAAGGACAATAAAAATTGGTTTGTCTGTTTTTAGTTAGCTTTTTTTTTAAGTTATTATGACCTTAGCCTGCATTAATGGAGCCACCTCATCCAGAGTAAGGAAGGTGACAGTCACCTGTATGCTACCCTGGTCAGACTACTTTCAGAAGACTGTGGTCAGCTCTTGTACCACATCTTAGGAAACACAGTGATAAATTAGAAAGCTCCTAGGGGAGGGAGATGAGCATGGTGAATACATTCAAAACTATGACATATGCAGACTGGTTGAAGGACGTGGGCTAATTAACCCAGAGAAGAGCAGACTTGGGAAGGCATAGTCCTTAGAGAGAAGCTAAGGTCTTATTTACTCTTCTATTTATTCCCCTGCCCCTCCTCATAATTTATTACAGTCATTATTATTTAATAATGGATTGTACAAGGTTGTGTGACTTTGGTACTTTTTGTCATGAATCACATAGGTTAGCTCTGTGAAAGCTATTTTTTTAAGTTTACTCTCAGAAATTCATCCATATAAACAGATTGCTAATTCATTGCTGTTGAACAGTAAGGCTCTATGTCCTAAAGATTCTTAGTTAGCATCAGCCTTGAAAAGAGCCACTTTATCAGCCCTACGGCCCTTTCCAGCCTGTCATTATATAGTGCCACCTTATGAATACGTGTTATCCCTGTTCCCCAGGAGCTGACACTTCATTAAGGGAACCAGGTGAAAAGTGGCTGTTAACCCAAACTGCCAAGGAAACAGGTGCAGCTGGAGAACTGGAAAGCACATCAGCCCTGACTGTGATTGCAATTAGCCGGCATATTTAAGTGATGAACAGTGGACGCTGCAGGTGTTTTCCTTAAGCTGGCCCCATAATTCTGCTGACATGGTGTAACTGAATCCAAGAGACAATGAGGAGAAAAATAGAATCTTTGTCACATTGAGACAGAGCAGCCACTGTGGTCTGGGTTCCACAGGTGCCTCTCCTTCCTGTGTGCCTTTGTGTTTTGTTGCTTCACCTGCCCTGGGAGCAAGGAAACTAACATTCAGTACATTCCAGTTGGTGTTCATGCTGGCAAGATGCCTGGTGGTCCCTGCATGTTGGACACTAGTAGGTCAGCAGGCTCTGAGTACTTTGGGTTCGGCCATTGCTTCCTGCCTGATACAACATCCTGAGACTATTCCTTCTCCTTTGGGGCCTTCTCAGAGCAGGGGTCAGAGGCCTTGCCATTGGCTATGTAGTAAGGCCTGGAACTTTCATTTCCCCAAGTTTCTCTAGTCCTTCACAAGACCACATTACCTTCATCTTTTCTTATGTCCTCTGCCACCTATAGCCTGCACCCTAATAAAAGAAAGTAAGGACTGAGTAAAAAGTTTCCCTATTTCACAGGATTCTCAGGGCTCACCTTACGTACGAGTAAGAAATGTGAGTGTCTTTAACTTCTTAAAATAGGATTCAGTCAGTAATATTTCACCTCCATCTCTTTGCCTGGATCTCTCATTTGCATCTAACTATTTGCATCTTGTACCAGAATTATTCGTATACTTGTCCTTATCCCAGTAAGTTACAAACTCCTTGACAGCAGGGTCTGCATACTATGCATCTTTGACTTCCCTGTGCCTTAGGCCCTTTCACACTCACCTTAGATAATATAACTGGTTATGAATCAATGCATTGAATTGAATCTGATTACATCAATGGAGGGACTTCTTCCCCCAGAGCATACTGGGATGTCTTTATTCCTGTGCAATTCTTGTCCATCTCCTTCAAAATATCATCTATAAATCCCCTTTAATAGCTCAGTGGTGCTAGTTGAATAAGTCAGGACAATATGACTGTCAGATATCAAAGTTGATCCCCCTTTACCCTTAGAAAGTCAGGTTGGCCTATTTAATAGGTAAAAGATACTGGCAGAAACATGCATTACATCTGTCCTGTAGATGCCACCAGGTCCCAGGATTTATATTGTGACACAATTGACATTGGCAAACTCGCCAACTAAGAAATGGCCAGGTTTCACTTAGGGTGAAGGGAACATGCATTTATCTACTATCTGTGATGTCTAGGTGGTGCACTGGGCCTGGAATCAGGAAAACCTGACTTCAAATCTAGCCTTAGACACTAACTAGCTGTGTGACCCTGAATAAGTCACTTAACCCTGTTAGTTTCCTCATTTGTAAAATGAGCTGGAGAAGGAAATGGCGAACCATTCCAGTATATTTTCCAAGAAAACCTCAAAAGGGATCATGAAGAGTCAGACACAACTGAAAAATGACTAAACAAACACTTAACTGTATTTAGCCCAATGCTAAATGCTTTACAAATATTATCTCATTTGATCTTCACAATAACTCTATGAGATCAGAGGCCTAGTTACTGGTTTTTCAGTGAGGTCAAGGAATTTATTTTTTTTTTCCAGTTCCTCTGGTCCTTCACTGGGGTACTTAGTATGAATCACCTAGCTAAGGAGACCCCAAGTGTAAATCCTCATATTAACTTTTTAGATAGACATAATCAGCATAAAGTTATTAAAAAATTCACAACATCAAGGAATGGCCCTTTGGGGCTCAAGTATTATGGTATGACCATTGGAAAGCTAACATTAGAGCTAGGCCAATAGCAGCGTGGAAAATGGGTACCATTTTACCAGAGTTGTATGAACACCCAAAGGAACAATACCAGGAATCAAAGTTAGAGAAATATAAGAAAACATTTAAAGGATTGGTTGGAGGCTATGAAAGAAACAGTATCCATTACCTACACTATATCATATGACATACTGCATGAGTGTCCATCTGCTTTCTCTTATCCCTGTTATGTAATTGGCCTAACTCCATTTCTGATCACACTTTTCTCACTATCTTCTCACTTTTTTAAAGCCAGTTCCCATATTCAAGTCCTTGTTGGTACATGCTGTAGTCTCCCTTGTGTCTTTTGTTTACCTTTTTAGTTACTTTTATTTTTAACTCTTCTGATATCATGGTAGTCCTGGTTTTTTAGTCTTATACTGTCAAGTGATGAATATTGATGTCTTCCATTATTAACAGCAATTCATCAATGTGGTATGAAATTCATTCTACCTAGAATCCTGAGCAACGGGTTAAGAACAAGGAATTGTGTTTAATCGTTTAGAAAACATTTACCTTATATTCTGTGCAAGGCACTAAATTAAATGCTATAGGGAATATGATGACAAGTAAGTACTAATAAATATTTGCTGAATGATTGAATAAATGAATTATTGAAGACCTTAGTGAAATGGAACTTTATTGCAATGAAACTTTAACTCAGAGGTAACTCTTATGTGGATTCTTTATTTAGTGGACAGGTCCAAGTTCTTAAAAACAAGTATACATCAAAATGTAGGTATCACCTTTTTCAGTTTCAGCATGACTAAATAGGAATATCCCTTCTCCCTACCATTTTATTCTTTCCCTGGCATTTCATTTAGAAATGGCTATTGATTTTTATTTCAGTGTTTTCTTAAAATTTCCAGAGAACTGTGGATATAGGCATCCAAATAAACTATAAGTTGCTAGGATTACTCAGACAGCTGGAGCTAAAAACACTTTGTCAGTAGTGTGTGAGGGACACATCGGGAGGGTTAGGAGGAAGAAATAGAAAGAAGAAACCAGCCACAATAAAGATGGGATGATGGGAAAACAACATCATAATGCTTTTTTAAAAAACTTGTTTTTAAAAAGAAAATTAAAAGAACAAATTGAATTTCTGATATGACCCTGGGGACCTCTTAATTAATTCCTTTATTATTTGCTTCAAAAAGTTGAAGAACAGGTAGATAAATTTGCTCTACTAGGATGCATTAGCATACTCTTTAGAGGCCATGGCTTTTGGTTCCCTTTTGCCCTCACTATTGTTTCTGTATTCTGGTTGGATGAGATAAAGTGCTTGAACAAATTAATTAAAATGATTTTTAGCATTCGTTCAAATATAAAAAAAAATCAGTGTGTAGTCAAATATAACATCTGTTTCAAAAGGGATGTTCCAATCTGATCCATTAGACTTAACAGGAAATTGCACCGTCACTGATACAGTCCATATGTTCATGGGAGCATATATTTAATAGCTCCGACTATTTGATAGCAAAATCTTTAACAAGGAAACTCAGACATCATCTTGCCCAACATGTTCATTTTGCAGATGCGGACACTGAGACCTAATGGAAAAAATTGACCTGCCCAAGGACAAATAGATTTTAAATAGCAAAGATAGGATTCAAACTCTAGTGTTCTGATTATCAACCCAATTATCTCCCATTAGTGATTCTTAATGACTTGCTCATATATATATGGCCTCCTGCTTAGTCAATTTGATTTTCTTTTCTCCATCACTTCATTAAAGAGAAAGAAAAAACCTGTTTGTATCTTCTCTGTCTTTCTCTCTGTCTCTTTCATCCATCCCTAATTCACTATATGTATCTAGTTCTCTTTTTTTTTCACTCTTAAGTTGGCTACATATATAATTAAGGTATTTTCTTTTTGCATTTATTGAATGGAGTTTTGTATTTTCTATTCATAAATTAAAACACAGCTGAGTACCTTTTTAAAAATTCTCTCAATTAAAAAAGTAGATTGCTTTTCTCTTAGACTTTTGTCAATTATCCTTCAACCCCATGGATAAGCTGCCCTGAGATAGCCAGATATAATTATAAATATGAATATGCATACATTTTTTATTTATGTAAATAAGACCAATGCAAACAGCATGACAATGGAAAGTGCACTGAATTTGAAACCCTTCCTTATCCCCCTTAATGCTAGTGTTTTCCTTTGTGACTATCAACAACTTTATTCATGGGGTAGCTAAGTGGCTCAGTGGATAGACTCCCTGGGCCTGGAGTTAGGATAGACCTGAGTTCAAATCTGGACTTAAACACTTCTTAGTTGTGTCATCCTGGGCAAGTCACTTAACCTTGTTGGCCTCAGTTTCCTCACATGAGCTGGAAAAGAAAATGACAAACTACTCTGTTATCTCTGCCAAGCAAACCCTGATTTGGGGTTACAAAGAGTCAGATAGGACTGAAACAACTAAACAACAACTCTTTATCCTAGATCGTTAAGTGGGTAGAATATTATCCTTGGAGTCAGAAGCCCTGAATTCAAATACAGCCTCACATACTTACCACCTGTATGACTCTTGAAAAGTCATTTAACTTTTCTTAGCCTCAGTTTCCTTATTTGTTGAATGGCGATAACTATAGCACCTCCCTCCCAAAATTGTTGTAAGAATCAAATGAGACAATATTTGCAAAGCACTTTGCCAACATAAAAGTACTATATAAATATTATTATATTATTATTGCTACTATTATTAAGGTTTTCTTGCATGTTATTTCTTTCATTAAACTGTGAGATCCTTGAGAACAGGGACTGTCTCCAGCGACCCCCTCCCCACTTCTTTGTATCACCATTACATACGACAGTGCTTATTTGAAAATGGAATGGGAATTTTCCATTTCCCAGGATGACACAGTTAAGAAGTTTCTGAGGCCAGATTTGAAATCAGGTCTATCCTAACTCCAGGCCCAGGGGTCTATCCACTGAGCCACTTAGCTGCCCCAGGGATAAAGTTGTTGATATTCAAAAGGTAAAACACTAGCATTAAGGGGTATAAGGAAAAGTTTCAAATTCAAATTGAGAACAGGGACTGTCTCCAGCCTCCTCCCCACTTCTTTGTATCACCATTACTTACTACAGTGCCAGTACTATTACTTAATATAGTGGTATATTAGCACGTGGCTAATAAATGCTTATTGATTTGCTTTACCTTGACTATCTCTTCATCCATCATGTTGGGGTTCACTTCCTATTTCCAAGAACATCACTTCTTTAATCAATTTAGTGGGAATGTCAGGCAATAGCAGACAAGAAAAAAAAATAACGTGGTCATAAAATATCCATGGTTGACCCAATGGACAACCCAAAGGTTACATTGTTATACATGGAATATTAAGATGACTTCCACATAATGGGCAGTCATAGAAAGGTTATGATTTACACCCTAAGAACGAATGTGCACATTGATGATGACACAGATCCATCCAAAGATCAAAGAATCAGTAAAATTAGCCATTTGTCACATGCATTTACAGTATGATGAATGAGCAGAACAGAAAAATATTTATGTAGTATTTTTAAGGAATATCAAAAACATTTCTCCTCTCCCTTTCCTGACTAAATTGGTTCCCCTCCCCACCTGATATTTGCCATGTCATGGCTTAAATGAATACTTTATCATTTTGAAAAATCAGGATACTTCCACTTAAGGTAATACACTAGGCCTTCTCATTTGCTTATTCCTTAAAGTGAGTTTATTGGATTCTTTGGTGATGGCAAATTGGCAGAGGAGAGGATGAAAGAATGTAAGTATATCAAACATCTGCTAGAGAAAGCTGCTTCACTCAAATGAATGGATACAGAAAGAAACTTCACTCTGAGAGGTTGCTAAGGGGCTGTGCCTTGAAAAAGGGAGTTAAATAAGTGAATTAATTTAATTTTCTGCTTTTCAACTAACCATGGTGCTGTACAGACAAAACAAATATCTTGTGATGAGTGTAACCGATATATTGAAATAGCTTGTTGAGCAGACAACTGTCTGTGATTCTAAATCCATCTTGTTTCGTTCCAGGCACTCCAGTCAATCATTTTTCTAACTCTTTCAGCAGCCCATCAGAGGAAATAAAGCCTATGTATTTCTTGCTCAGAGATTAGCAAAGTTTCCTGCTAGTGCTGAAAGCTTTTGATGAGATAAGTGTTAAAGACTACATCTTCTACCTACACCAAATGTATTAATTACCCCATGAGAAAATATTCTTCTGCAGCAAGAAGGATTGCTAAACTATTGAAAGGCCTTTCTCAAAGCCAATTTTTTTCTTCTTAATTGAATAATTATTTTCTCCCACTATAATCTTATAAAAAAACTCCTTAAAGGTGGTTTGTGGAAAAGGCAAGGGTGATTCTTAAAACTTAGTCCTGAGGTTTTGAGTTAGTTGTGATTTCTAATAGTTTCATGATTTCTTTCTTTAATACTGCCACTAAACACCTCCCCCAACCCCTTGGACATTTATTTAAATTCTTATAATTGTTGCAAAAACAAGGTGAAAAAAGTCCTGTTCTGGAAAGATTTTTCTTTGTTTAAACAGCTACTTCAAAGTGAAAACATGACCTTGATGAAATAACAGGAAAATTAAAAAGGAATAAATATATCAAAGATGACATGACATTTACTTTTCATAAAAGATTATATATACATACATATATTTATATGTATATGTATATGTGTGTTTTATATAGAGTGAGACAACAGCCTATTAAAAATCCATAGGACAGATAATATCTGTTGGAGAAAAGATCCTGGGTCCAATGTTCCAGTATGTGTGTGTTGTCCTTCACATTAAAATATAAACTCAAAAAGATCAGGGACTATGTCCACTTTTCCACTTGTATTTCCAGTGCTTTGCACATAATAAAAATGTAATGAATGTTTTAATTCCTTTATTTCATTCATTCATTCATTCATTCATTCATTCACTTATTCAAAGTAGCAATGACATTAGTCCTAATTTGAATCTGAAGGGTATTAATGGACTGATTACATAGCACCTAGTTTTGCAGGTGGGCAAATGTATGGGGAAAAAATGGCCAATAGATCCCTATAAAAAACAGAAAATAGCTTAATTCCTTGAATTAATGACGCAAAAACAAAGAACTTAATTAAAATATTTCACCTATTTATCCAGGTAATAGTCAATTAAGCTAATTTTAACACCAATATTTATTATGCACTCTTAGGTTCATTGAAATTAATAATACAATAAATTTAAATGAATTAAAAGAATAGCAAATAAGGGTATTTTACATTTTTAACACTCCTTAGAAACACACACATTATTTATTAGGCGAATAAAATCATTATTGATAATTTTCACCATAACTGAATTGTAAATACATTTTGTTTCCTTTAAGTCTTTTCTATGCAGTTGGACATGTCCTATCTGGCAATCTGGAGGTAAGCTGCTAAAATCCAGATGTTGTTCTATATTAACATAGAAGGATTGTTTTCCTAAAGTGTGTATGGATAGGAGGTATTTTCAAATGTTCTATTAAATCTATGATTAAAACTGTCTTAATAAGAATAGACCCCCCCAGGTGAGAAAATATTTTCAACAATGAAGCATTTACTTTTCTATAGCTTTTATAGATAGATAGATGGATAGATATAGATATAGATATATAGATATGTAGATACACTCACATTTCAATACATTCAAGAGACCAAAGAACAAAATCTATTTCAAAGTGTACATAATCTTATTAATATCTTTTTATTATCAGTTTTTATTCCACAATATTTTATTTGGATATTTTAAATTCTCTTATTGCTACTACTGCTATTATTATTGTTGTTGTTGTTGTTGAATGTCCCCGGGATACATTCCCATCCTAGTTGTATTTTGTTGTTATTGTTGTTGTTAGCGTTTGGCAAAGTATTGTGTTTGTGGATTTTTTTTTTTTTTTTGGAATTCAATACAAATTTTGGGACACAAGCTCATCTTCTTTATGCTCACTGGAATCACCTTTGGGACAACTTTAGAACCACACATAATGATGAAATTGATAAGATATTCATCATTTTCATCCTTATCCTAATCCTCCTCCTCATCTGTTTGTCCTAATATTTTCTGATGGGTGTTCAGGTAAAAAAATTCCATGGACAAATCACTGCACTGCTATTGTTTTGTGTATTTAATATCCTCCAAATGATTGCACAGGTGGATCAAATAACTGCTTTCCCCCCAGTTAAATAAAATATCAAGATGTAAGTTCATTCTCTGTAGGCTCAATAAAAGTATCCATATATGTGACTAATGCTATGTACCTCATTCTGTCATCCTATTACTTTGATACTCTCTGTTAAGTCTCTGTATTCTGAAAGCTTTTTGATCTACATAACTTGAGATTATTAACTATTAAAAACATTGTTCCTTTGTTTTTGTGGATGAGCATTGTATATTACTTCTGTGAAATTATTTCTATTAGATATCGCTGTTTATTTGAAAGCTTAAATGTATTTTATAGATAGGGCTTTTCATGTCATCTAGCACTGCTTAGAGAACTCTATCTATGTATGTTCATATACCATTTTATAGATCAGCAGAGATATTGGTAGATTTTAATTGAATGTTAAATGCAAACCATTTATTTTATAAGTACATATGATTTTACTGAATTGGCATTTAATTTCTAGATTTGAAAAAAAAATTGTTCTTTGAAAAGTTCTAAAGAGTAAATTTTTGTCATTTATATTCATGAAAATCTTATGCTAGAACTTTTTTTCCCTAAAAACTACATGACTTGATCTGAAGAGATCATGAGTCTAAAAAGTGAACTTAGCCACAGAGAAAACAAATAACAATAGATCCAAAAATTGTGCTATTTATCAACATATCTGTTAGCCAGCTGACAGAACGATTTCTATCCTTGCACAATTAAGGTCTAAACTAGAAAAAAATGAACAAATATTTACAGTTCAACTTCTTAAATTTGGAAAAAACCAAGGGATGGAGGTGAAGATCTTTACAAATTTATGAAAGGTCCAAATTTCAGAATAATGCAATTTTATTACTTGATAGTAATTTATATGATCATAATAAAACTGCATTTTGGTAAAATGTTAAGCAAGACTTTAAATCACTTTTTCCTGCTGGAATTTTTACAGCTCTGTGAAACTTTGTCCTCACTTTTGCTCAGATCAGCAGCAAAAGGGGTAAAAAAGCACCGCAGGGGTATTTGTGTCCAAAGGATCACAACTTCCCAGGGTTTTATGGAATGAGGGCATATTGCAGAGCAGCCATTAATTACTCCCATGTAAAGAAAATGACATGATTAGCATGGGCTTTGGAGGTGAAATTCAAATTCAGATAATTAACTTAGCAGAGTTGGTTACTTTAATGCAAGAGCATGCATAGGACTGGAAGGAAATGAATGATTTTATTACTGACCCAAATTCGGTATCCTCATTTCTTAGGATGAGTGAACAGGAAGGACAAAAGATTACACCAACGAAATTAATTTGGTTTGCCACTCTAGTTTTTTCCCAATCCTTGCAAGGATTACTAATTAGAATTTGGGATTAATTTCCTGGCAGGCATTAGACTTGAATAAACCCTAATTTTATTTAATACTGTTGACCTGCCCAATTAGTACTCTTTGGAATCACTCTATTAGATAAGGGGCTAATTATGTAATTTTTTTTGTTACACAGTCAACCCCTTAGAATTGTTAATTCACTTTTTGGGAGGATTTCAAAGCTAATAATTTATTGTTAGCCCAGTGCAGAGTAATAATTTGGACAAAAGATATATGATTCCTATGTTGCCAATAAAGTTCTTTCACAACTAATCATAGATTATGGGTACCTAAAACAGAATCAGGTAAGAGGTAAAAACATAATTGTATGTATCCTTAAGGCAGTTTCAGGCTCCAGTAATTAGATTACCAGGCATGGACTCAGGAATACTTAGGTTCAAGCCCTGTCTGATGCACCTATTAGCTATTTGATCTTGGAGAGTCACTTAACCCCACTCAGGTTCAGTTTTCTCATCTGTAAAATGGGGTTAATAATAGCACCTACCATACAGGAATGTTGCAGTCATCAAATGAGGTAATGCGTTTTCCAAACCTTAAGGTACTATATGAATGTCAGTTGTTGTTTGTCTTACCGTGGTTCATTGCTACTATTGTAGAGGAAAAAAGGTCAGTGTTGCTGAGTAGATAGGGCACTAGCCTAAAATAAGAAAGACTTAGGTCTGTAGACAGCCTTTGGCACTTCCTAGATGTGTGATGAATCTGTTAATTGGTACTTCTGGTCCTCAGTTAGCTTATAGAATGAAGAGATCGCACTACATGACCTCGAAGGTTCTTTTGTATTTTGACATTGATCCTTTGTATTCCTTGTGTAACTGCAAAGATCTTATCTACCAAGTCATAAATGGATTATTCTCTACATAGTTAGAGGCAAGCATTTATATAGACATATAAATTTACTTATATATACACATGTGTACATATATGTATAAAGAAACACATATGCAACTATGGTTTTCTAAATTTCTAACTCAAATTAATTAAAATTAAATAAGGTATTAAAATTTCCAAAACCCACTTAGAATAGCATTGATGAGCTGACATTTTTTGTTTGAATAAAGTTTCTAATTTGCATAAGACTATTATTTCCCTATTACTTGAGTACTATCTATGCAATTTGATAGGAGGAAAAACTGTTGTTGTTTTTCCCTACACTCAGATGTTTCTATTAAGGTTGTTTTCATCTTATAAAGAAAAGGGGGAAAAGATCCACCACCCGCACAGAGTATCAGCTTTTTCAAGTCTGTGAGTAAAATGAAAAAATGAATCAATCAAGAACAGTGTACTAAGTACTTACATGTCAGCCACTGTGCTAGTGGTGGTATAGAGACAATGAAGGAAATAATTCCGACTTGCAAGGATCTTCTACTCTGACAAGTGGATATACATCACCATGGGTATTTTATTTTTCCCAATTTTTCCCAATTGTAAAGACAATTTTTAACATTCATTTTTACAGTATTTTGAGTTTTAAATTTTTGTTCCTCCAATTCCCTCTTCCTAAAATGGTAAGCAATTTGATATAGATCATATATGTGCAATCATGTAAAACATATTTATATATTAGTCATAGTTGTGAAAGAAGAAACAGTCCAAAAGAAAAAAAAATATGAGAAAAATAAAGTAAGTTAAAAAAGTATGCTTCAATCTGCATTCAGAGTCCATCAATTCTTTATCTGGATGTGGATAACATTTTCTATCATGAGTCCTTTGTAATTATTTTGAATCACTGTGTTGCTGAAAAGAGCTAAGTCGTTCATAATTGATCATCACACAATGTTGCTGTTAATGCATATATTTTCCTGGTTCTGCTCATTTCACTTTGCATCAGTTCCTACAAGTTTTTGAGGTTTTTCTGAAATCCAAAGATGAATTTCACTCTGCATACTCTGAATATTGACCACATTGAGAATACCATTTTTTTTTCATGCATGAAATCTATAATTTGAGACTTGCAATATCCAGTCTTGGTTTCATTGTCCAGTCATGCCAAGTGAAATTGAGCCTATTTCAGGATCAGCTTATATTATTTTTAAATGTTTAACACAAATATAATTTACTAGGAAGGATTGTGAAGGTTTACTTATTTCTTTTAATCCACAAAAGTCCTACTAAGATGCCTCATCAAAATTTGTAATAAGAGAGTATCATCAGCAACATCACAGAAATCACAGATCCTTGAATGACCAAGAGCTTCTTTCTAATGATGACTGAGATGCAGAAGTTTTGCTTCAAGTGATCAGCTATAAAGAATTTTCACTAAATAAGAGTGTATGTCAGGAAATTAATTGTTTGCTCACTTATTAGCAGTGGGAAGGATACATTGCATACATAGCAGTTTTATTAGAGATTCTCACATTATATATGCATCATTCCTGAATTTTAAAAGCTACTTCATAAATTTGGCATCATGTTTTTTTTTTATTTTGGTTTGTTTGCATACTCAACATGTAGTAGTAGGAATATATCCTTAGTTAACTGTAGTTTGTTTATCAATTTTTCATTTTGCCATGGACTCTATAATAGAAGAATTTAATAGCAATACATGAATACATTCCTTTAAAGGCCCACACACTACAAGAACAAAATGGAGAAGATACAAAGGTTAAGAAGGCATGTTCTTTGCTCTCACAGAATTTATATTGATAGTTGTTTCACTATCTTGGTGTCACAGGCACCTAGCACAGGCCCATGAACAGAAAAAGTGAGTAATAAGTGTGTATTCTTAAGGATAAAGTTTTAGGACCAAGAAGGGATATTAGAGGCCATCTAATCCAACATTCTTTTTTTATTTTTGTCCTTTCAATGAGGAAACTGGGGCCCATGGACATTAATTGATTTGCCAAAGGCACAAAGATAGTAGGCACTACGGAAGGAAGTTTTTTAACTGAATCAAATTGAAATAAATTGAATTGTTTGATTTCTTACCTCTATGCAAATGATTCTTTAAGTATATGTTGAGACAATGACTGAAAAATAAGCCCATTTTCTAAGCATTAACAATTTTATTTGAATTGAAGTTGGCAACTGGTCTTTGTTATGTCAATCATTAGTCATTTCTTATGGAACAGCAGTGGCTTTTGTTTATCCAATTTTGAAAATGTTTGCTAATGTATTATTCCAGTAAATGTTTCCTTGAAAACCTCCACATTATAAGCTGTTACTGTCTTTTTCTTAAATTTTGTTTGTGTGTCTCAAAACTAGTTCACTACTAGGGGCAGCTAGGTGGCACAGTGCATAGAGCACTGGCCCTGGAGTCAGGAGGACCTGAGTTCAAATCTGGCCTCAGACACATAACACTAACTAGTTGTGTGACCCTGGGCGAGTCACTTAAACCCATTGCCTAGCCAAAAAACAAAACAAAACAAAACAAAACTAGTTCACTACAGCCTTGTCAGTGCTATTAATATATGAGTAACGATTGCATTCCTGTAGACTCAGAGAACTGTGGCTTTGAAAACCTTGGCTACGTTTCCCTCATGTGGTTTTATCTATGGTTAGTGAACAGTCAGTCTCACAAATCATGGCCAGGAACATCTCATCAATACAATATTCTCTATTTGTAAACCACGCAGGCAAGTAGTCCATTCAATTAATCCCATTCAACTGGGATCAATGTGGAAGAGAATTTTTTTTTTAAGTTAGTAGACATGATGAATAAGAGAAGTGCCCAGGATCCACATGTAAAAAAATATTTATAGCAGCTCTTTTTGTGGTGGCAAAGAATTGGAAATTGAGAGGCTGCCCATCATTTGGGGAATGGCTGAACAAGTTGTGGTATATGAATGTAATGGAATAATACTGTTGTGCTATAAGAAGTGATGAGCAGTCAGACTTCAAAAAAACTTGAAAAGACTTACATGAACTGATGCAGAATGAAATGAGCAGAACCGAGAGAACATTGTACACAGTAACAGCCACATTATGGGATGACTGACTTTGATAGACGAAGTCCTTCACAGCAACGCAAGAACGTAAGAAAACTGCAAAAGAGTCATGACGGAAATTGCTATCCACAGCTAGAGAAAGAAATATGGAGTCTGAATACAGATGGAAGCAAACTATTTGCTGTCCTTTTACTTTGTTGTCTTGTTTTATTGCTTCTCATGGTTCTTCCCATTAGTTCTAATTGTTCTTCACATCATGACTAATGTGAAAAAATGCTTAACATGAATGAATATGTAGAGCCTAAATAGGATTATATGCCATCTACATTGAGGATTGGGAGGGGGAGAAAATTGAAAACTCAAAATCTTATGGAAGTGAATGTTGAAAACTAAAAATAAATAAATTTTTAAAAAGAAAAGAAAAGAAAATTGCCCAGGGCTTCACCTTCTATGATACTTGGAGGGTAATTTCTTTTATTTTTCTCCACCTGGAGGCAAACCACCTTGATGTTCACTTCACTACCAACTTCTATGTATCTGATATCTCTCATACAGAGGAAATATTGCAGAATATGTTTATGATTTCATTTTTCTTCAAGACACTTTATAGTATTCAGAGTTTAAAATAATAATGATGATCTTAACATTAAAATGAATTTTATAATTCAAAAAGTTGTTTCTTCACATCAACCTTATGTTAGGTTAGATAAGTATTCAAATTCCCTTTATAAGAATGAGGAAATGAAGGCTCAAACTCGATAATTTGACTAAGGTACTCAGTTATTTAGTGGCAGGGCAAGAACTCAGAACAAGATCTTTTGTCTTCAGATTCAATACTCCTATTTCATTGTTAACCTCAGTTGTTAGGTGACCTCTAGTTAACCTCATTATCATTCATCTATAAAATGTGGATATTAACAACAACTACTTCCCAAGCTTATGTGAAAATCAAAGGAGATAATATTTGTAAGGCATTTTGCAAATCTTAAAATGATAGATGTAATAATAATCACTATTATTGTATAATTCCCCTTATGTTTATCCTTGGCCACATAATCAGCTGCTGATTTTCTTTATAAGTTTCAGTAGGGGATATAAACTAGGATATTTCAAATATTTCATAGTCAATTTTTATGTACCTGGTTTTTATTGAGACATAGTTTTTACCATGAGTCATTATCTAGGCTTTTTAGTGTTTTCTTTATAGTGAAATTGTGATTATAATGATGCTAGTTAGAATAATTTATGACATGTAATGAATATTTCTCTTGTTTTGTAAAAATGTGGACATGTGTTTGTATGCTGAGACTAAATATAAAAGAAAGTAGTTCACATAGTATGACCTTGTTAGTTAGATTCTACATTGACTAAAAAAAATAATGATTTTGGGGGCTTTTTATTTTTTATTTTTAGTATTTTATATTTTCCAATTACATGTAAAAATAATTTTAACATTATTATTATTAAATTTTGAGTTCCTAATTCTATCCCTTCCTCTCTTGCACCCTTCCTTAGATGGCAAACAATTTGATATAGGTTATACATTTGTGGTCATACAAATCATATTTCCATATTAGTCATGTTGTAAAAGCAAACAGGGACAGAAAATGCCAATAAAAATAAAGGGAAAACAATTTAAAGCATATGTGAATCTGCATTTAGACTCCATCAGTTCTTTCCATGAAAGTGGATAGCATTTTTCACTGTAAGTCCTTCAGAACAGTCTTCAATTACTTTACTGCTGAGAATAGCTAAGTCATTCACAGATCATCATACAATATTGTACTATACAATGTTGTACTGTATACAATGTTCTCCTGGTTCTGTTCACTTCACTTTGCATCAGTTCCCGTAAGTCATTCCAGGTTTTTCTGAAACATCCTGCTTGTCATTTCTTATAGCAAAATAGTATTCAATCACTATCATATACCAGAACTTGTTCAGTCATTCCCCAATTGATGGGCATCTCCTCAATTTCCAATTCTCAGCTACCACAAAAAAAAAACACAATAAATATTTTTGTATATATTGGTCCTCTTCTTTTTTCTTTGGTGTCTTTGGGATACGGACCTAGTCGTAGCATTGCTGGATCAAAGGGTATGAACAGATTTATAACCCTTTGGACATAATTCCAAATTGCTCTCCAGAATGTTTGAATCAGTTCACACACACACACACACACACACACACACACACGTGCATGCTCATGCATGTGCACATGCATGCACAAAATAGTGATTCTGAGTAAATGAATGTATGTTAGAATTTCCATTACCTTATTTTCCATACCAGCTTCAAAAAACTACAATGCAAGTCCAACACATTAAAAAAAAAATTCCACAAACTCTCCCTAACCCCAACAAATTATTTGACTTGACAGTGTGCATGAAATGTATTGGTCCCTTCTGAGGACTTTAGCTGGAATTAAATTCTTTTCTATGTCAGGTAATAGAGTTTATCCTACTGTGTTAGAGAGATAATTGAGCATTGAATAAAGCTCTCAATTTGTAAACAAAAGTTGTGGTATTGAATCATGGTCAATCACTTATTACTAGTTTGATCATAGATAACTCTCTTCATTTCTCTGAGTTTACATCTCTATATAGCCTACTCTCTCTCTCTCTCTCTCTCTCTCTCTCTCTCTCTCTCTCTCTCT
>NW_020954598.1:16358885-16361416 GCF_900497805.2 Vombatus ursinus
TCTCTCTCTCTCTCTCTCTCTCTCTCTCTCTCTCTTTCTCTGTCTCTGTCTCTCTCTCTTGTTTACCTAGCATTCATATATAAAACAGAGATAAAAGTAACTTCCATTTCTATTTGGGAGCTTGTATGTAATATCTCATCAGTGTAGGCAAAACTTGTACTAGTACAGAGAAAAACCCATGCAGTCCTTTTCAGCATGGTATTGTAATGAGGAACTGACCAAGATTACCCCAATCAATTCATGTTCATTCCATTCTAGTTGATAAAATTACAGAACATCAGAGGTAGGTAACAGGTAACCGAGACAGGTTTTTAATATCTTAAACAACATTCAAGAAAAGTTTTCAGTTTTTATCCCTTTTTGAAGTGTTAAGTTCTGTTTGATGGAACTGGAAAAGAACTTGTCACTGGATAGCTAAAGAGCAGCCATACCCAGGTGGTCTTTAAAAATCAAACTTATAGGAAACAATTGTATAAAAAGCATCTATGAGGATCATGAGCTCTGAAAATCTCTTAGGAAGGAACAAAAGCATCCTGTGAGGAAAAGACTCTTAAACTAATGGGCACTACCTGGAACTTCTCTCCTCTCTACTTGTCCATCAGTATGGCATCTCACCACAGAGCAATTTACCCAGTAAGGAGCAAGTAAAATATTTGTTGTTGTTGTTGTTGTTGTTTTAAACAAACAGCTTGTAAAGTCATCCCCCAATTGATAAATGGTCAAAGGATATGAATAGGCAGTTTTCAGAAGAAGAAATTAAAGCTATCTATAATCATATGAAAAAAATGCTCTAGATCATTATTGATTAGAGAAATCCAAATCAAAACAACTCTGAGGTACCACATCACACCTACCAGGTTGGCTAACATGACAAAACAGTAAAATTGGAAATGCTAGAGAAGATGTAGGAAAATTGGAACACTAATACATGGTTGGTGGAGTTGTGAACTGACCCAACCATTCTGGGGAGCAATTTGGAACTATGCCCAAAGGGCTATAAAAATGTGCATAACCTTTGACCCAGCAATACCACTTCTAGTATCCCAAAGAGATCATAAGAATGGAGAAAAGATCACATGTGCAAAAATATTTATATAACAGCTCTTTTTGGGGTGACAAAGAAATGGAAATTGAGGGACTGCCCATCAATTGGGGAATGACTGAACAAGTTGTGGTATATGAACATAATGGAATACTTTTATGCTATAAGAAATGAAGGATAATCAGTCTTCAGAAAAACCTGGAAGGACTTATATGAATTGATGCTGAGTGAAGTGAGCAGAGCCAGGAGAACATTGTACACAGTAACAGCCACATTATGTGATGACTAACTTTGATAGACTTAGCTCTTCTCAGCAATACAAGGATCTAAGACAACTCCAAAAGACTCATGATGGAAGATGCTATCCTCATCCGGAGAAAGAACTATGGAGTCTGAATGCAGATCGAAGCATACTATTCTCTCTCTCTCTCTCATTTTGTTTCTTCCTTCTCATGATTCCTCCCATTAGTTCCATTTCTTCTTTACAACATGACTAATGTGAAAATATATTTAATAAAAAATGTATATGTAGAGCCTATATCAGATTGTACACTGTCTTGGGGAGCAGGGAGAGGAGGGAGGTGCAGAAAAATTAAAACTCAAAAGTTTATGGAAGTGAATATTGAAAACTAAAAATTAATTAATTAATTTAAAAATTAAAAAAAGAAGGAAATGGCTCTTAGGAGTGTAAGTCCCTTCAGCAGAGCAGTAAGCCAGTTATTGATTAAAGAGAGAATTATCCCTAGCATATGGGAATCAAGATGAGTAGAGTACCTGGCCCAAGAAGCTGACCTAAGTAATATGCCCAGCAGATTGACTGTAGTCAAGGGAGAATGCCATGTTTGAAGGGCTCTGCTGTGTCCGAAGCATGATTTGCCATGCTTCCTATGTGATAGGCACATGCCTAACCACCAGTATACTGTATGTATACACCCGCTATTGCCACTGATACTCTATATTTCTTTTGGAAATGGGAACTACACCCCAAATTATAGGAGAAATGCTTTGTTACTATTGTTCTAAGGGGAAAAAAAGAACCTTAACCTTAAGCTAATTTGTTTCTCCCAGCTTACTATTAAAGGAAAGCACACTAGCAGACACTCAAGAGCTATACATTTAGGAGTGTGGACCCACAGAGGAACTCAGGTATGTAACCTGCAGAGGACCCCACCTCAATCTCAACTGCCCAGTTGGAGAGGTAATTCAGAGGCTTGTACTGATTCTTGTCCATGTTTGTAAAAATCTTCCATTGATGTTCCTACCCATGCATAAAAGGGCATCTTCTAATTCATATGCAAACTGGATATAATGATCCATTTAAAAAACTACTTTATTCTTTGAAGAATCAAATTAAATAATTTAGAATATTTTACTAACCATGAAGTTCTACATAAATGTCACATAGTATGATATTTATTATTTTAATGACACATAGATTTAGTAGAAAGAAAGAAAGAAAGAAAGAAAGAAAGAAAGAAAGAAAGAAAGA
>NW_020954598.1:16361426-16552082 GCF_900497805.2 Vombatus ursinus
AGAAAGAAAGAAAGAAAGAAAGAAAGAAAGAAAGAAAGAAAGAAAGAAAGAAAGAAAGAAAAATATATTTGTAATCAGAGAACCTGGATTCAAATCCCCACCTTTGATATTTCCTACCTGTGTAACCTTGGGCAAAGCCCTCAACTTTCTGGTTCCTTATTTTCATCACCTATGAAATTAGGAAAATTTGATTATTTTGCTTATGAGTTTCTTTCTAGCTCTAAGATTCTGATACCCAGAATATATATTTAGTACACAGGGGGTTCATATACTGTATTTCATTTTCATTAAATGACCAGCCCTCTTCTTTTTCTGATCATACATTTATGTCCTCAATGAGAACTTTTACACACTTCTTATGTGGAAGTCATGATTGGTAACACACCTCTGCCTAATTGCACCTATTATGTATCTTTCCATTATCCCTGGGGTTACTTCCTAGATCAAAGGTCATGGTGTTCCATGATTCAATGCTTTATACCTTCACTAGGACTATATAGTATTAAAAAATAGGCATTTGCAGTAATGACTAGCTTAGGATCCATGTCTTGCACATTGTGAGAATTTAATAAATAGTTGTTGAATGCCTGACTGAATAACTTGATTGTTCAAATTTTACATAGCCCAATATCCTATTTATTAGAATAAAGTTTCTAACACAGCATATGACACCATGCAACAACTCTTCCATGATATACATATACATGTGTGTGCATATGTGTGTATTATATGCACACATGTATATGCATATACGTGTATATGCAAATGTATATGTATTCATATGTGTGTATGAGTACATACATACATACATACATACAAATAGAGGGAGGGAAAGATGAACTCATTGCAGTGGGCTGACTTCAGCCACAATAGTGTGGGGAATATACATTTTCATCTACTTGGCAATGCAGTTTTAACCTATACATGGGTTCCTTTTGTGGAAAGTTTTTAAGGTTGTGGCTTGTTCTATGGAATCAAATACAAATTTTAAAAGCAAGAGATACAATTAACTCTTATTTTATCTTCATCTTTCAGCTAGAATATATACAGTTTCCACTCATGTAGCTTTTTAAATTTTTAAAATACACTGCAGCATTTAGAATAGGAAGAACAGAGTTTCGCTGTTGACTTTGCCTCTTAATACCTGTGTGATCACAGGCAAGTCCATTCACCTCTTTGTCCTCTAATATCCTCATCAGCCCAATGAGGAAGTTGAGATATATATTCCTGACAGTTTTAAATCTATCATTTGTTGATCCCATAATCCTTTCTGGGAATGAGCACTCTCAAATATATGGTTGAAATTTTTTGTTACTATTGATCTCCTTCGTAGGTTTGTTGCAAGGATGCAATAAACCCATAGGACCTAACCTACACGTTTATTTTAAGGATTAAATGCAATAATAGATATAAAAACTACACAAATATTATCTATTATTATTGGTCTAATTACAGAATCTATATTCCTTCCCCCAAAGAAAAAACAATCTGTCTATAATCATGTTCCCATTGGTTTTATATTTAGATATGTCCAGTTTATCCTATTATATTGGTCAGAGATATGATCATGATCTTCAGGCTATGGTCTGTCTACCTGCGCATTGAGGACATGATTTATAGGTGAATTGCCTCAAAAAGAGAAGTATGTTTATTAGCATGTCTATAGAATAATAGTTCTTTTTTTAAGTTGGCCTGTGAATCACTGATGGTTTATATACATACTTTTATAAAAGTAAGCTGGTAAAACATGATAGAGTAGGTTGTATACTGATATGTAAAACTAAAGTTATTGACCTAAACAGAAAGAAAAGAGAGTAGATAGGAGATAGGTTATTTACTGGAATCATGTAAACTTGTAAAAAAGTGATTTAGCTGGATACTACCGCCTTCTAATTCAAGTATGGGGAGAAGTGAAAGTGGATTTCTAAAGACAGAGGTAAAATAAGCATAGAATGATTCACTGAAGGAGATCATAATTGACAGGTATTGTGTCCCCCCCTCCCCAACCAAATTAAGTAATCCCCTTGATGACAGGAAGTGATCCTGGAACACAGTAGGTTCTTAGCAAGTATCTGTTGAATGGCTGTATGAATGATGCTCTGGCATTAACTTTCCCTAGCTTTCAATCAAATGATATTAGTGTCCCCACTTTACTTTATTTGCAAAAAATTAGAATGCATAAGAGTGACAAGCAGACTCAAGTAAAGTTTAAATCAGAGCATGGAAGACATACATAATCTTCATTGAGAACAATGCCTTCCATCTGAAAACAAAACAAAACAAACAAAAAAACAACAAGAAGCAAAGAGCTATCTGTAAGGAGAGTTTGGAATCTCTTTAATTATTTGTTGCCATCTCAGTGTTCTTAAGGTAGCACAGTCAGACTGTCCCAATACAGCCTGGACCATGGCAGTGGTCCTAGCTAAGTGCAATGGAACAACTGATAAAGAGAATTATCTTTATTGATGGACCCATTTTCTCAGTTTCTTTTCAGGATCCCTTTACTGCCCAAGAGATTGTTGTTCTCCCCTATGACCAAAATATATTTGTACATCTTAAGAGCCCTTTGGCTTTGGTGATCCTTAATCACAGCTCTTTTTTTCTAGAGAAGGCAAAGAAATTAAATGGATTGAAACTGTATTTGAGTGGCCGAAAGTAGCATGGGAGGGTGAGAACATCATTTTTAAGTTCCAAGAACAAAAGAAAATTGGCTTCATATTTGAAATGGAAAATGTGCAGCACTATTTTATTTGTGAAATTTTGCAACAGTTTCCATTTTAGCCGAAGAAAAAGTTTGCCAGGATGAGAAGACACAAAAGGATGCACCCCCCCTCCTCCCACACATGTGTAACTCATTAAAAATAAATCCCCTTGACAGATGACAGCTCAGGTGTTTTGTGACCACCAAGAAGCTTTCTTTCTTTCTTTTAATTTAGTGACTAGGACTGTGAGGCTGTCCCATTAAGTTTTGAGCTTATGTTAAATTTATGTTTGGGGGAATTTTTAACCAAACCCCAAACTTTGCTATTTAATTTTCTTTTCCATTGGCAGAGTACAGATTTCTCTCTTAAAGGGAAAAAGTCTTTGAAATGTTCATTAAATGGGTTCAAAGTCTTCTTGAGCAAAACCTAGTTTGTGCAAAACAATAATTTGATTACTTTTACTAGTTACGGAGAAAAAAAATCACCTGTGTGCTGAAGTAACCTAAAATGGTCGATTGGGTTAGTAAGGGTTATTTTATCAAAGCCATTAATCTTTGCCTCAACAGTTAATTTCCAGGTATGGCTAGCTGTCTCACATTTGTACTCTTAGCTGTTATCCCCCATACTCTGGACCAACTTTGGCTCTATAAAATGGGAGTACAAAGAAACTAATGCTCAGTAGTTCTCTCATTTAGCACCAATTTGGGTCCACTCCAATCTTAGTGTTCCAGACACTCAGTATGTACTTTTCGTCCCTGTGTCCTACACAGATAATGCCTGGCCCAGCTGCTCTGGCTTCCGGTAGAGGGATCAATACCTTGGCTTGTACTTACCCAGAGAAGACATCTAATATTGTGACTAGAGTCTTATACATACTTTCAAGAAGACCAAAGCTCAAATTCTACCAGACAGGTGACCTGGGCAAATCCATCAACCTCTTGTAGCCTCAGTTTCTACATCTGTGAATTGGGGATAATTATAACATCTGCCTCACAATGTTGTACTGAAGTCCAAATGAGGTAATATCCATAAAGTGTTTTGCCAACACTAAGATGCCACATAAATGAGGGTAAAGATAGAAATGGTCCTGATGCATATTACCATAATATTATAAATTTACATTTTATGTTCTATGAACTATTTCAGTAGATATGATAATTTATTTTTCTAGTTGAATAAAAATTAGTCTATCCAGTAGCACAGAGGACAACAGGACTGATATTCAGCTTTTGGAAATTGCCAAAATTAGTTTACACTTGAATCAGTATAAATCTGTCCTTCTGCCACTGACATACATTGCTGCTAATTCTGCCATCTGGGTCCTAGTCAGACAAGTCAGCTTCCTCCTTCTCTTCCCCTCCTGCTGTCTGCCTTCTCATAATAATAACAATAATAATAATAATAATAATAATAATAATGATAACATTTATATTGTGCCTACTATGTGCCAGGCACTGTGCTAAAACATTAAAAATATTATTTCATTTGATCCTTACAAAAATCCTGTAAGTTAGATGCTGTTATTAACCTCATTTAAAAGTTAAGGAAAATGAGGCAAATGAGGTTAGATGACTTGCACAGGTATGCACAGTTAGTAAGAGTCAGAGAGACAGAGGCAGAGGAAGACACAGACAGAGAATGAGAGACAGAGACAGACAAAAACAGACATATGTATGTGTGTGTGTGTATATATGTGTGTGTATGTGTGTGTGTGTGTGTAAAATATGAATGAATTTTATACCCACACATGTTCATACACATATAGGTATGTGTATACATATGTGCATATATATATATATATTTAAATATTTCAAGTCCAGATATCTTCATATCTGTATCTGTTTTTCTATCTATATCTATATTTCTATCTCTGTCTCCAAATAAATATGTATATATTAACCATCCAAGAAGGGCTGGAGGCTAAATTACAAGATTCAGGAAGAAAAATTAGGGGCTATTGCAAAAAGGAAGTGATGAATACCCAGAATAAGGTGGTGGTACTATAATTAGTAGATAGAGTGCTGGATCTGGAATAAGGAAGACCTGAGTTCAAATCTGGCCTTAGATATTTACTAGCTGGGTGACCCTGGGCAAATCACTTAACCCTGTTTGCCTCCGTTTCTTCATCTGGAAAATAAATGGGAGGAGGAAATGGCAAACCCTCCAGTATCTTTGTAAAGAAAACCTCAAATGGGGCCACGAAGAGTCAGACATGACTGAAATGACCGAACAACAACAAAGCATAAGTAGAGAGAAGAGAACACTTTCAAGAAATTCTAAGGAGCTAGAACTGATGAGACTTGGGAAAGTATTGAATATGGAGAGGTGAAAGAGAGTAAAGGTCCAAAGATTACTCTGAAGGTGTGAACAGAGTGATGAAGGCGGGGGGAGGGGGAGGGAAATGGTGGCTTCCCCAACACCAATAGGAGGGTTAATAATGAAGTCATCCTTCGGGGAGAAGATAATGAGTTCTGTTTGGGACATGTTGCATTGCAAACGTCGATAGGACCTCCTAATGGAGAGGTAGCTGGTCATGTGGAATTGTAGCACAGCAATGCCTAGATACCTAGAATTGGGAGCCATCTGCACAAAGTTGGTATGTGAAGCAGTGGGAATTAATTAATGAGATCACTGAAAGGCAGTGTAAAGAGGAAAGAAGATAAGGGCCCTTTGTAGATTTCCAGGCTACATCAGCATATAGGGGGTGGCATATGGATGATTAATCAGCTAAAGACACAGCAGTATTGTTCTGACAGATTAATCAGAGAAATAAAACAAAGCAATGTCACAAAAACATAGGAGGGAGAGATTCCAAGACAGGTCACATACACATCTGGGTCATAGGTTGTGTTTCTGATTATTTTCTTACAGGCTATTTGTGAAAACAATCTACTGCTATTCTTTTTTTCCTATATTGTAGTCACTTTCTAGAGGCAGCTAGGTGGTACAGTAGATACAGTGTTGGGCCTGGAGTCAGGAAGATTCATCTTCCTCTATCCAAACCTGGCTTCAGACATTTGCTAGCTGTGTGACCTTGGATGAGTCACTTAACCCTGTTTGTCTCAGTTTCCTCATCTATAAAATGAGTTGAAGAAGTGAAATGTTCTGTTGACCTAAAAACACTATGTAGATTCTAATTGTTGTAATTATTTTTGTTTCTGCTACCTCCTAAATGCAAGTTCAAGGTAAATAACAGAACTTACAATTAGTAATGTCAGGATGACAAATGTCTAACTTCTCAGCAGGATACCACCAACTACCGTTAGTCAACTCTTATTCCCCTGACCTTTAGTGTGTGACCTTCCTTAGAGTTCCAGTGGATCCATGTGATCATTATCTTCCCTCACTTCCTTCCCCTATAAAAAATTGTCTCTCCTGGGTCCCAGTATCAAGGTAATGTGATATAGTAGAAAGAATGCTATTATCAAAGACAGATAATCTACATTTGAATCTTAGCTCTGCTCCTTGTATGATGTTGGATAAGTTACCAAACCCTTTTGGGTTTCATGCCCTTATTTTGTAAAATGTGGGAATTGTCCTAGTGGACCACACCTTCAGTTAAGGTTTGTTGTTCAGTCATTTTTAATTGTGTTTGACTCTACATGACCCTTTTGGGGCTTTCTTAGCAAAGATACTGGAATGGTTTGCCATTTCCTACCCTAGCACATTTTAGAGATGAGAAAACTGAGGCAAATGGGGTTAAGTGACTTTCCCAGAGTCACACAGCTAGTACATGTCTGAGGCTAGATTTGAACTCAGAAAGTTGAGTCTTTCTGACTGCAGGCCCAATACTCTATCCACTTTGCAACCTAGCTTCCCTCAATTATGGAAACAACATTTTGAATTCAAACTATCATGTTAATGACGTGGCTTAAGAGAGTCAACCAAGTATTTGCTTTTAGAGGTAGGACATAATCCATCATGACTACCCTAAGGATTTGTGTTATAACTGCAGGGCTTTTGTGAATATTAGTCACATAAGCAGCCTTTCAAATATCCTTCTAAACATTTCATGTGCCTTCCCTTCCTTTCTACCCAAAATGGTAGATAAACACAAGCCAATAGAAAATATCTAGAGCCCTTTCCTCTCTACTTCCAAAGCCAATTAAGTAGCAGTAACATTGTCAGAATTCAATAGGGCCATAGAGCTAGAATTGGAAAGGACTTTGGTACCACCTAGATTTTACAGAGAGGAAACTGCCTCAAGTAAGTTGAGAGACTTACCCAAGGTCATATATGTAGTGAATATTAGATAAAGGATTATAATCTGGGTTTCTCACTGTAAATCTATGCTCTTTGTTACTGTATAATGCTGCCTTCCCAATTCCTAGGGATTATGACTTATCACACTAAGCTATTAAGGTATCCTTGTTCAAAGTAGGGATATATTTAAAGGCTTAAAGGTTTATCATAAAAACACCTCTCTACTAAATATTTCTGTTCATACTGTCTGTGTATAAACATATATATGTCTATATGCATATATACTATTTTGTATATATTTATTATAGCAACATATCTTCACTGACAAGTGCTTAAAAAGGAATTTAATTAGAGAATAATGAAAGAGAATAAAAATGGATTAGCTAATTCCTATAATGCTTTTGATTACCAATCTGTATGAAGTGTATACAGACAAGGATCTACATGTGTATATATGTGTATAGTAGTTTAATAACTCTTTCAAAAAAGGAAATTAGATTGACCTAGTATGACCTAAACTTGGTAAAGTCATGTTGGCTTTTTGTGATCATCATTTCCCTTTCTAAATATGCCCTTACTACTCCTTCAATAATACACTCTAAAATTTTGTCAGAAATCAAAGTCAAGCTCAATGACTATTTTAGTTCGCAGATTTCATCATCTTCTTCTTCCTCTTTTAACTCTTCTTCTTCCTCCTCCTCTTCCTCCTCCTCCTCCTCTTTCTTCTTTTTCTTCTCCTCCTTCCTTCTTTCTTCTTTCTTTTTCCTTCTTCCAGTGTTCTTCTTCTTATTACTCCAATCCTGTATAACCTCTCCAGTTCTCCATGATCTTTCAAAGATCACCAATAATGGCTTAGCATTCATAGCTGCCAGTACTTTCACATCTTGGTACTCTGATACTATCAGGGCAATAATATTCTTTATTATTATCTCACTAATTATCTTGAGAGTTTTTCTCTATCCTTTCTAATTCAAAGATTATTCTCCTTCACAGAGGGAAATAGAAGCAAACTAAGCAATGTGTCGCAATGCCTTTTCTCTGTCATCTATGATCATTGTTCTACTATTATTACAAGTGGGAAAGATGCCTCAGCATCTTATTAGGGATGCTAACAATTTTACATTTGCTCATTTCATGTCTTGAAATCATGGAGGTTGCTAATGTATCAAAAACTGTCAGAGGCAGGTTATGTTATGGTTGGACTACTAGTGAGATTAGTGATGTTAATGCTTGGTTTGGAGCCATTGGCCTCTTGGATATAAAATCCACTTTTTGGACCTTTTTTGGACCTACATAGGGCATAAGCACCACAGATAATCCATCTCTGTCTCGTGAAGAGCCTTTTACTAGACTGGACACCTCTTAGTATGGAAAATTCATCTGCCCTGGAAAGATGAGTTTGATAGTGAAATAGTCTTAGATTTCTCTATTGGCCCTTTCTATGGCTGTCCCAGCAGTGATCCCCAGCCAATAATCTCCTTCCTCTTGCTCTTCAGTCAAATCCAAAATGTCTTTAGAGACATGGCCAACACTACTCACAATTTTGTGTTACATAAAAGATAGATAAACTAAACTAGAAATGTGCCTGAAAACATCTGTTTGTGTGAGGCTGCAAAAAAATTTTATTTTACAAATAAAATCATAAATTAACCTAAGGCTTTCTTGAGGTTTTATAAGATTCAATTAAATGTTTTATCTCCACTTGAATGCCCTCTGTCCTTGAAAGTTAAGAAGAGGAGATGAGCCAAATAATGAAGTGTCGAATATGAACCTCCTGACAGTCTTTCCAACCTGACTAAAATACAAAGACCATAAATTGCAGAAGCAATCTGTCCAAAATATTTATCCAACTCAACTCAAATCTGCAGATCACAGAGTTATTGATAGTTCAGATAAGGTTAGTAAGTATACTCCAAAACTCCTATCTGACCTAAATCTCTCAGTTCTCTCCCAGGTATTAAATGTAATCATATTTGTTAGTGGAACCTATCTTTTCTTCCCCATAGTTTCATGACTTGACCATTGGTGGTCTTACCAATTCCAGACAATTATAATAATGGGAAAAGGTATCCATATTGTGGTTATACAAATTGAATGATTTTCCGAGACCTAATTTTGTCTCTATATTCAATTAGGAATGCAATTTAACTGTCATCTATTTGACATTCCCTCCAAAATTTCTATTTTTTAATCAAAATAAGCATCACGTTAATTTTTGGTGGAAAAGGATATATGCATTTTAATATAAAATCTCAGTTTCTAAATATTATTTCATTATGATTCTCTTGGCCATTTTTTTTTAAAACAACACTTTTCCAAGTTGAACTATGGTTAAGGTTAATTTACTTGAGAAATAAAAGGAAAAGAGATTGGAATAATTTTAAAATTTTGTCAAATTTTCAGGGCTATAGTTAATATCTTTTAATAATCAGAAAATAAGACAAAGTAAGCAATATATTTTCTAATAATGCTTGCACTAAGTATGTAGGACTGAATGATATGTGAATGTTCCTGGAAGAAAAATAGTTTTCAAATAAGACTGATATGAAAATGGATCCCCTATATTCATTTATTAACTTGCCAGTTTTCTCTACTTTGTAGGTCACAAAATTCTCTAATATTTTCTTTTTTAAAATAATACTTAACTTTGAAATAGGAGAACATAACATTATATATTCCTTTTCTTCATTTTTGGACAGTCAATATGGTGCTTTGACTCAGGAAACCTGGGTTACAATTATAGCTTCAGAATTACAAATCATTTCAAGATAGACAAGTCATTTAAACTTCTTTAAACTTCTAATAGGTCATCTGTATAATGGGTGCAAGTATAATTTATACTTATCTCATACTGTTGCTATGAAAGCTGTGGTTTACAAATACTAACTGCAAGCAAGGATAATTATTCTCCTCTTGACATGACAGCTAACTAATTAAATAGCTATTGCAATAACCTTTGTGAGAGGTGATGGGGGCCTCAACTAAGCTTTTAGATGTGTGAGTAGAGAGAAGGATCAGAAACAAGAAATGTGGAGGTTGTAGCATTAAGATTTGGCATTTGGATATGTGGAATCAAGTAGAGTTAGGAGTTGAGGGTAATGCTGAGGTTATGAATGTTTGAAAATGGAAGAATTTTAACTGAAATGGGGAAATCTGGAATAAGAATAGGTTTTTGGGGAAATATAATAGGTACAATACTGGTACAAATGTATCTGGAAAGTGAGCTTTCTGAGTTTAGATAGAAAAAAGAACATTGTCAAAGACTGTGTTTAAAATAAAAATTCATAATTTTCCTGGTGATTCCATATGGCTACAAATCAAATTGAGCTGGAGACTGGACTCCAAGGGCCTTTACAAAGAATTCTAGGCTTCTTTGATACTTGTTCAGCATAGCTGTTGTTGGAGAGGAATAGATCAAGCTCTATGGATCTGTTTGCTACCAGTTCTAAGATTGTAGTCAGCAATGCCCCTTCAGGCTCATCTCATTTTTTTTTCTTAATTGCTGTTGTTGTTTGATTCTTTCAGTCATGTCCAACTCTATGTGACCGCATTGGGCATTTTCTTGGCCAAGATACTAGAATGGTTTGCCGTTTCCTTTTTCAGCTTATTTTATAGATGAGGAAACTGACACAAACAGGGTTAAATGACTTGACCAGGGTCACATAGCTAGCAAATGTCTTAGGCTGGATTTGCACTCAGAATCTTTCTGACTCCAGGCCAGGTGCTCTATCCACTTTAACACCTAGTTGTTCCAAAATATAAAAATGAATCTAGATAAATAATCAGCATGTTTATATATTACCAACAAAACCCAGCAGCAAGAGATAGAAAGAGAAATTTCATTTAAAATAACTACATATAAAATACTTGGCACTCTACCTGCTAAGACAAACCCAGGAACTATATGAACACAATTACCAAAACCCCCCAACACTTTTCACACAAAGTTAAGTCTAAACAATTGGAGAAATGACAATTGCTCATGGGTAGACTGAACCGATATAATAAAGATGACAATTCTACCTAAATTAATTTAATTATTCAGTGTCACACTACCAATCACATTACCAAAAATAATTTTTATAGAGCTAGAAAAATATAAAATTCATCTGGAAAAACAAAAGGACAAGAATATCAAGGGAATCAATCAAAAAAAATGTGAATGAAGTCAGCTTAGCAGTACTAGATTTTATACTGTTACATAGTTGTAATTATCAAAACAATTTGGTACTGACTAAGAAATAGAGAGGTGGATCAGTGGAATGGATTAGGTACACAATATACAGTAGCAAATGACTATAGTAAAATAATGTTTAATAAACTCAATGATCCAAGATTTGGGGGGAAAAATTCATTATTCAATAAAAATTGCTGGGAGAACTGGAAAGACAACTGGGAAAAAAAAAAACTAAGTCTAAATCAACATCTCACATTGCCTACCAAGATAAAGTCAAAATAGGTGTATGATTGAGACATAAAGAATGGCATCCTAAGCAAATTAGGGGAGCATGAACAAATTTATTTTTCATATCTTTGGATAAGGGAAGAGTTTGTGACTAAATAAGAGATAGAGAGGATCACAAGAAGTAAAAAGGATAATTTTTATCACATGAAATTATAAAGTTTTGGAACAAATAAAACCAATGGAGACACAATTAAAAGGAAAACAGGAAACTGGAAGGAAATTTTACAACAAGTTTCTCTGATAAAGTCATCATTTCTCAAATATGTAAAGAACTAAGCCAAATTTTAAAAATACAAGCCATTCTTCAATTAACAAATGATCAAAGGATAAAAACAAGCAGTTTCCAGAAGAAAACAAAGCTATTAATAATGGTCTAAGAAATGTTTTAAATCACTGTTGATTAGAAAAATGCAAATTAAAGCAACTCTGAGGTACCATTTCACAGCTATCAGATTGTCTAACATGACAGAAAGGAAAAGGAGAAATGCTGAATGGAGTATGGAAAAATAGGTACACTAATGCATTGTGAATTAGTCATACCATTCTGGAGAAGAATTTGGAATTCTGCCCAAACGGCTATACAACTGCATACCTGTTGACCCAGCAATACTACTACTAGATCTATATCTCAAAAAAAATTAAAGTAAAAGGACATATACATACAAAATTATTTGTGACATGTCTTTTTTGGTTTGGGAAAGAATTGGAAATTGAGGGGATGTCTATCAATTGGGGAATGACTGAATGAAGTTGTGACATATGATTAGGATGGAATACTACTGTGCTATGTGAAATAAGAAGGGGGAGTTTCAGGAAAATCTGGGAAGACTCACGTGAACTGAAGAAAAGAGAAGTGAGTATAGCTAAGGGAACGTTGTACACAATAACAATATGGTAATGATGATCAACTGTGAAAGACTTAACTATTCTAACTAATACAATGATCTAAGATAATTCAAAAGGGCTCATGATGAAAAATCCTATCTACCTCCAGAGACAGAACTGAACTCTGAGGGCAAATTGAAGAACCTTCTTTCACTTACTTTATTTTTTTCTTTGCAATATGGCTAATATGGATATATGCATTACTTTCCATGTATAATTGATATTGAATTGCTTGTCTTCTCAATGGGTGGGTGGAGGGACAGAAAGGAGGTTGAGAATTTGGTATTCAATTTTTAAAAAATGAATGTTGAACTTTAAAAAGACATTGGGGACCTCATTTATCCTTCACTAGGACTGTGGCACAGCTCTCATTCTCCATATTTTTTTTCAAATATCCTTTCAATGGATTCAGCAATTATATCTAACTTTGTGACCCAGGCACATAGTTATTTTGGGTCCAGGTACTTGAAGTCATGAAGCCTACTTAGGTGCTCTCTTCACTAGTTGAAATCAGTATTCTGGATTAAATAGACAAAAGGGATGTACACTTATTCTCATTACTTATTTTTGATTAACAAACTCCTTTTAAATATTCAGGTTCTGTTGTTTTCAGTCCAAAAATAATTATCCTCGGCAATAAATATAAAAACAAAACCAGAACATCTCTGGTTCTATCATCTGTTATCCCATATATCACAGAGAAGAGCTTTGTCTTTTGTCAGTTTTTTTTTTTCCATTAAATGGGAGGGGAAGAATCCTCTATTTTTCTCCATTACAGCTAAAACAAGTCAACTCATTTTCTTATCCTTAGTTTTTCTTTCCACCTTAATACCTTTGGGCTTTAATATTTGTAACATTATTCTTACAGATCCATGACACTTCTTTGCACTCATACTCCATTATCTGTCCTTGTGGGGAAGGGAAGTGAACAAGCATTTATTAGGTACCTTCTATGTACCAGGCACTGTGCTAAGCACTTTTACAAATATTTGATCCCCATAATCACTTTGGGAGGTAGGTGTTATTATGGTTCCAATTTTACAGTTGAAGAAACAAAGGCATACAGAGGTTAAATGACTTGCCCAAGATCACACAGGGAGTAAATGTTTAAGATTTGATTTGAATTCAGATTTTCATATCCACAAGCCCAGTGCTCTATCTAATGAGCCACTTAGCTGTCTCCTTTCCATTTACTGTGCCTTTAAAAAAATCTCTAAACTGAGTGATGAATTTTCTCTGTATCCTCATTTATATCTTTAGATAACTACCCCTTCTCTTCTTCATCATAATAGTTTCTGTCCTCAGAAATTTATTCTTATGTGCTTTCCATCCTTCCAAGACTGACTCCTCTCATTAAATTTTAGTCCACATTATATTAATACCTTTTTTTCTCAGTGTTTTGACATCTTCTTTCCTCCAAAGGTAGGGTAGAAGTCAGACTGAAACTGACTTGCCTCTCTTTTTTACACCTGCCACTAATTCTAAGAAGGAATGCTTACTTTACTATAAAATCCCCATTGTCATTCCATCAACCAGTTCCACTTTATTGGTGAAAGTCTGACCCAGAACTTACATTCCTTTCTGTGGTTCCTCAACCTAATGAAGACTAAAACTATCAATAGGACAAGTCAAGAAATGATTAGCTATTCTTCTCTTGGCAAAGAGTGGTCTCCAGCAGGTGTTTTGATAAGTGAAGGCTTACATCACTATGTTATCATATCTCAGTACCAGGCTTATGATTTGTGTAATATTAATATTAATAATAATAATGATAATGAAAAGAAGAATATAAAATAAATCATGAAGTTGATTAAAAGAGGTTTAAGAAAAGTATCAGGAAAGCTCCAAGAAGAGAACTCTTTGTTACTTGGAATAGTCGAATTACTTGTCAGTCAATGGTCAAATACTGTTACTTGAGTGAGGTGACTTTAGAACTCACCCTTGGTTTGGAATTAAGGGTGGGGAAAGGGCATGTCAGGATTTAAGCATAGCACAATTGTTATATATAGACATAGATATATAGATATAGATATAGATACACACATACACATATATACACATGTGTGTAGTATACATATATGTCTACATGTAATATATACTTTATTGATACACATTTGCATGTGCATATACACACATGTACATATAATGCATACATTTTTGTACAAGAAAGGCCTAATGATTATACATGCATATGTACATATGCATGTATTTTCTGTATAAGGAAGGCCTTACGATTCATTCTTTTCACTATTCTTTATGGATACACAGAAAGGCAGTGTAACAAAATGAATAGAGAGCCTACTGACCTTAGGGTCAAGAATACCTGGATGTAAGCCTTGTTTCTGTTGTTAACAGAGTAACCATGAGAAAGTCACTGAACTTCTTCCTGTGAGTTCCTTATACAGATGAATCATGTCTGGATTAAATAAACAATGTAGATGCAGAGCTACCACTCTATGCCTTTGCCTAGGCCATGCCCTATGCTTGGAATATACAATCTTCTCTCTCCTCCACCTCTTAAAAATTTCTAATTTTCTTCAAAGTTTGCATCAGATACCATCTCCAACATGAGACCTTTTCTGATCCATCCACCTGTTAGCAACCTTGCTCCCTGAATTACATTGTATTTTCTATGCATTTATGTGGTATGTATAGGTATTTGTGAGACATGGGAGACACTGGCACAGGACTGCCCAGCATGGCATGCCCCCATCAAAGAAGGCACTTTGCTCTATGACCAATTAGAATTGCAGTAGCTCAAAGCAAATGTGAGATATGCAAATGTAGGAACATCTCCACTCCAAATGTTCAAATGGACTATTTGTGCCTGACTTGTGATAGAGCCTTCTGATATCACACTGGTCTGAAGAGCCACAGTCAGGCACACTATACCCCAACAGTGATGTCCTTTTGGTCCTCTTTCAGAATGAAGGGCAACATCCAACTGGTATGTGGAAATGCTATTTCCTCCCCAAAGAACATAATATCTTTTAGGAGATTGTTTTATTCTTTCTGATTATTTCCCCAGTGACCAAATGACATAACATCTATAATGTGCTTAGCTTGATGCTTGCCTGGCATATAGATGCTTAAGAAAGTCTCCTTTTCTTTCCCTCCACATCTCCTACATGCCTACCAGAATACCTGGCACATAGTAAGGAATTAATAAAGGCTTGTTGATTAATTAGACATTTACTAATTGCTTTTTGACTGATTGATTTGACCCTTAAAAATTTCTGAATGTAATAAGCTGCTCTCCACAGTTTTATGCCATGTCATACTATAGAAAAAAGAAAGTGAAATTTGGAAGGGAACTTAAAGACCATCATTTTATACATGAAGAAACTAAAGACCAGAGGGGCTACATGAGAAGTCATATGGTTTGATTCAATTCAAGAGCATGATGGTAAATATGGTCCTCTGAGAGGGGGGAATGTATAACATGGCATATTCATAAATTTAATAACATTTTCTCCATCACTTTCTCAAGCATAGAAAAACAACAACAACAAAAAACCAAACCCTAATTATTTGCAGTATTTTCTGATTTTGAAGATGCAAATGCTCATATAATGTAATAGTTGGCTTTTTTTATGAGCCAAGATGTTCCAGTTCCAGCATGCCCCTGACTCAGTCCTTCTCTGGGAGACCAAAAGATAGCTCATTATGACAATAGTTAACATTTCTCTAGAGAGTTAAGTTTTATAAAACATTATAAAACATTTATAAAAAATGGAAAATAGTACAATATTATCTCATCCATCCTATAGATTTTGAAACTGAGGCCCAAAGTGGAGCAGTGACTTACTTAGATCTCACATAGCTTTTAAGTATTACAGCTGTGATTTGGACCCAACTCTTTTGAGTCCAAATCTTTTGGAGTTAAAATGCTTTGCATGATACCACACAGCATTTCTTAGGCCAAATCTAGTGCTTGAAGAGTAGGATCAGAAGTACTCAAGATTATCAAATGAAAGAGATACAAAGTTATCCCAACATGTGGGCACTCTAGTCTTTGGTTCAATATTTCTACTCAGAAGGAACACATTCCCTCCCAGCTAACCCATCCATCCCATTTCTGTATAGCTCTAATTGTATAGCTCTGTATAGCTCTAATTCTATATAGCTCTAATTGAGAAAGCGTTTCTTCAATTTCTACCCAAGACACCAACAAAACAAATTGAACTTCCTCTTCTATGAGAGCCCATTGAATTGTTGAAGACAGCTGTCATATCCCTGCTAAGCCTTCTCTTCTTCAGCCTAAACCTTTCCAGTTCTTTTAAATATCAGTATGACTTGCAAATCATCATTTGGACTACAATATTATAAATGGAAAAATTAAAAAGCAAAAACTGAACATCGTGCATAATGACAAAGTTTCACCCTGGAGAACTGAAGAAAAATGCATGTGGTGTGTGTGTGTGTGTGTGTGTGTGTGGACATTCTGACTTTGAACGTAATTCAGCCCTAGAACTTGTCTATCTTCCCCAGAAGCCTCCAGACCTAGGGGCTGGGAAACTTCCAACAAGCCTGAAAATGGAGATGAATATAATGAATGATATCTGAATGGGACTTTCAGGCACAGGCAGGCCCCTCTTTTCAAAAGGAGAGATTCTGCCCAGAGGAGAGCTGGTATTATCTCTCCTGCCTTTCACTGCTTTCTTAGTGAAAGGATCAGGAACCAGATGAAGGGCCCAGATCTTCTGAGGAATGATATACCTGTAGAGTCTAGATTAAGAAGAGTCCTAATAAAGGCAAGCTGGTGAAGCTTGGTGCTGCCATGCCAGCACATTACCTTAAGTAGAAGTTCTGTTCAAGGGACTAATTGCTATTTGACAGAATAAAATTGGCTTTTGAATCTTTTTTAATTCAATCTTCTTAACACCCCCCCAACCTGCAAAAAGAGGGGAAAAAAAACCTTTAATAACAAACAAACAAAAAAAACCCACTTCACTACTCTTTCCTTTTTTTTTTTTTTCACGCTGTTCCTCACAAATGCCTTTCAAAGCTTTAATTCCTGGTTACGCAAAAAAGTGCTGTGGTTATTTCTGGTATTTTTTTAGGTGTGAAAATAATCCAAATTCTTGAAATGGAAGCTAACCACAAATGCACTTGTCCAGCTGTAAGTTAATTGTCTGTTAGCAGGACTTTGATAAATTCACCACAGGAAGATGGCTTCCGGTTGTCTTCTATTCTCACCAGTCATTTTAATGTGGACACTGACGAAGTGGCCAAACTTTTAAATTCCAGAGGGTTTACAGATCTCTTCGCCTAAGAAAATGACGCAACCAGCCTAGTGTTTCTATACTTTTAAATTCTTGCTCCAGAGTTCTTTATGTGCCTTAGATGTCTGTCCCCTTACAACATCAGAATTCCCAGACGTTGCCAAGTATTTTGTGGCAGTTCAGACAGCTACTTGCAACATAGAAAGGACTTTGAGTATGTAGAAGACTTCACAAGTCTTAAAGTGCTATGTAAATGTCATATCTTATTGTTACTGTAGTTATTAGTTATGCTCAAAAATTAAAGCTATTAGAAGCAGAGCCATTTGACTATAATGCTACACTCTAAAGTCTCTGATTCATGTTTAATGATGTCCTTCCTAAGTCTGAATTTCAATAAAAGAAAATGAACATAAAAATTATATGTGAGGATACATGAATTAGTGTCTGGCACATAATCATTATTAAATAAATGTTTGTTTATGAACTGACTGACATCCTTTTTGAGTTCTCTGTTAAATTTTTACCTCAGAGAGCAATGCTTTATTTAGTAAAATGAGGCAATAATTGCCTTGAGATCAACAGTATAACTTTCCTATAATAATTTAGGTATATGTGTGTAACAGCAAAAGGTAAGCAGTTGTAAGTTTTGCTAGCCCTGAAGTGTATTTTCCTGCCAAATTTATTGCTATATTAAAACTAATTTATTTCAAGAAAGAACATTAGTTTTGAGAGAGAAGACCTACCTCCAAATCTCAGTTCTGTTATTATAAAATATTGGACAAAAGAGTTACCCACACTATTCCTCAGTTTCCTTATTTATAAAATGAGACAATTGTACTAGATGATTACCAAGGTCCTTTCCAACTTGCAATCTTGTGATTCCACTTCAGGGAGAATTGGAGTAACAATTCCCAAGACTTTCCCATAAACCATTCTCTGCTATGCTGGATTCTCAACTCCTAAGGATACATATCCTTACTATAGTTTTTTTTTCTCCAATTATGATCAGTTTCTCCTCCTCCATACACTTCTTCTTGCATATTCCATCCAGACTATCATTCAAAATTCTATTATTGTCCTCCCAGATACTGCTTCACCAGAAGATCAATGCCTTGTATTCTTTCTTCATTACCACACTGCTAGAATATGAGGATTACGATTGAGTCATTTCAGTTATGTCTGATTCTCCATGACCCTATTTGGAGTTTTCTTGGCAAAGTTACTTGAGTAGTTTGCCATTTCCTTCTCCAGCTCATTTTACAGATGGGGAACTGAGGCAAAGAGGATTAAGTGACCTGCCCAAGATCACACAGCTAGTAAGTGTCTCAGGCCAGATTTGAACTGAGGAAGGTGAGTTTTCCTGACTCCAAGCCCAGTGTCCTATCTGTGCCACCTATCTGCTCCCTGAGGACTACATACATCACTTTTACTTCCATTACTCCATTCCCCTTTTAACTCATTACTTTCATCTCCTATCACTCAAATTAACTGCATTCTAGGATAGCTTCAAGAGCACTAGATTTAGAATCCAGGGACCTTAGTGCAAATATTATTTCTGCTCATTATTTTTGGCATCTTGGAACAATCCATTTAATCTCTCTGAGCTTTAGTCTTCATCCATGAAATGGGGAGATTGGCATAGATAATATCTAAGGACTCTTGTGGCAATAAATCCTGTTACTCTATTAATGTAAAAACCTCATGACTTTTCCTAGTAATTCACCTTCCATTTAGTGTTTGATTTATAATTATCACTTCATTGAAATGTTTTCTCTCATTCCTATGATTCTGCTCCTTTCTTTCTTCTTTAACTCCTTGAACCATTCATTCTCTGTCTCATTTTTTCTCCTCCTGCCCTGTGAATGACAGTCCTCAAGGGTCTGTCCTTGTTCTCCCAAACTTGTCCCTATAAACTCATTCTTTAGGAAAGTTCCTATATTCCCATAACTTTAGCAAATATCAGCAGATGGCTCTCAACCCCACATCTCTTGCCCTAACCTCTCATTTGTGCTTAAGCCACATGTTTTCAATGCCCTACAAGTTCTTTCCACTTATATGTCCTATTGTCACTTTAATACAGTATTTCAATAGTTATTTTGCTAAATCTTTGGTCTCACTGATATAGTATTCTCTTCAGTGTTACAGATCACAACTCTTTCATGCCTTCTCACATTACAGTATTTTTGTCCATGTAATCCATAAGTCATCTATATGGCATCCCTCTGACATGATGGAGGCTTTTTCTAGATCTCCTGATATTTCATAGATCCCAATGTATCACACAGATTCCCACTGGAAATCCCATACTATATTACTAACTTCTTACCTCAATTATTTTTCTATTTACAATGAAAATGCCAAGACTGATATAATTCCATGAGAAGTTATGTATCCGTTGATCAGTCACTGAATAAGGAGTTCACATTTACAGTTACCAAAAACAAGTTTCATGTTTATGTGTTGTCAAGAAACTGTAATTCTTGACATTCTTGTAGAAGTGGAAGGGAGCCACATGGCACTGAAGAATGTCTTACGATTTTCTTTGTTTCATGGGCTTCCATTGCCCGAAACTTTATCATGCAAGGACTAATCTACTGTTTATGAGACTCTCTGTGCTTAATTAGGCTGTTCCTCAAAGAGAAGCCATACTCAGTTCCTAGAAGATACTTGAAGTCTCTCCAGCATAGTGAAATTCTGCAAGACCTTAGTCCCTACTGCACAGCTTTTAAGAACACAGAATGAATGACCTCTAGGCCATGAGGAGGCACTGGGGAATTATATTATGCCACCTAAACTTCCTTGTATCAAAAATTGGATTTAATATATGGGGATTTGAGTAGATTTTCACTAAGATCAATATCACTCATCCCTATGAACACTTGCTCTTTCCTTCCACCATTTATCATTCCTGTTAACCTTACTACCAATATCCCTATTTTTCAGGAAGGAAACCTTAAAATAATTTTTAATTCCTTCTCCAGTAAACCTTAAATAAAAGCTATCACAACCTGTAATTTCTTTCTTAAATATATCTCTGAAACTAACCTAATTCAATTTCATTTAATTCAAATATATACACATATATATGCATTTAATAATAATGATGATGAGGATAATGATAACAATAGCCAGCATTTATATAACATTTTAAGATTTGTAAAGTGCTTTACAAATATTATTTTCTTTTATCCTCACAATAACCTTGGAAAATAGGAGCTATTATTAGCTCCATTTTTTTTTTTTGGTGAGGCAATTGGGGTCAAGTGACTTGCCCATGGTCACACAGTTAGTAAGTGTCTAAGCCTGGATTTGGACTCAGGTCTTCCTGACTCCAGGGCCAGTTCTCTATGCACTGCTCCACCTTGCTGCCCATATTATCCCCATTTTTACAAATGAGGAAACTGATTCAGACAGAGGTCAAGTGACTTGCCCAGTATCACAGTTATAGTTTTCCTAAATCTAGTCAGAAGTTCCCAAAGTGGGCACCTCCTCCTGGGGGGTGCTGGAACTATTGGCGGGGTAATAATCATGAGTGCAATTGGAGTTATTGAATAAAAATCAGGGGGCAATGGAAGCATAAGGAAAGAAGAGAAGAAAATTTTGAAAAAAAAAGCCATTTGTACATGTTTCATTTGTTGTGTAACAGAGTTAAAGTCACAGTGATTATTTTCCAAATGAACACACAAAATGCAAGTTATAACTGATCTGTGGTCAAGTCTGCCAACAGGTCTTAAAAATAAGCAAGTGTTGGCAGGTGAGTGTACAGTGCATTGTCGGGAAGTCCAGCATGCATTGGCAGGAATATGTGCATGTAATGACTTGTTTACACAAAATTTCAATGCAGGAAAAATAACAAATTTATAATATATTATTAAATTTAAGATGTGTCATTTAAAATATATATATATATATATTTGAAATGATGCAAATTTCAAAAAAAAAGTTAAAGAGTTAAAGAAATTAGATTTCCAGGGGGATGCTTAGTAATTTTTTTAAAGGGGTGGTAGGCCAAATAAGTGTGGGAACCTCTGAACTAGATCAAGAGATCTACTCACTCTGCCATCTAGCTTTCCCTATAATTCCTACTATGAATAGAACAGTGTACTAGGTGTTGTGAGAGAGAGAGAAAAAAAGTTCAGATAAGATAATACATCATCCTCCTGGAGCTACTAGGTGAATATGATATGTATACAAACAATCTTAATGTAAATTAATACATCGTAGGTGCATATAACCGGTTTAAAGAGCTTCACAAAGTCCAAGGGGGCTAAGGCCAATGTAAGCTGAAGACATTAGGGAAGAATTCCTAGGGGAGGTAGCATTTGAGGGGTCTTTTAAATGAAGGGCAAAAATTGAAGAAGAGGATGAGAGGAAAAGTAATCCAGGGATAGGTAACCATGAGAATGAGTGCAGAGAAATAGGTACAAGCACAGGGAAAGACTAATTTGGTTGCAAGAGAAAGTAAATGAAAGGGGAGAGCATGAGATATGGCTAAGAAGGTAGGTTAGTGCCAGGTTGTAGATATCTTAGACTGCCAGGTAAAGTGAGTTTGAAGAAGAGTACTTGTAAGCAGTAGGGAATCAGTGAAGGATTTTGAGCACATAAGGGACATGCCCAGATATATGCATAAAGAACATAACACAGGCAGGGTGGTGAAAAATGGTTTGGAGGGGAAGCGTGTGTAGGCAGAAAGACATCCAATATAATGAAATTCAACAGGCATTTATTAAACTGTCAGGTAGATGTGCTTTGGCTGAACTTTTTAAAAAATCTTTTTAACAAGTGAAAGGGAGGGGTAGGGAAAGGATGTATTTTGACATGAATGTGATGGAAAAACAAGACATCAGTTCCATTAATTTTTTTTAAAGTTTAATAATTTTAAAAATCTACTTAATGAAAGACACTGGGCTGGGGACTAAGGATATAAAAGAAATCCATAATGGTCCTTGCCTTCAAGGACTTTATATTCTAGCCACTTGCCCTAGAATATAGAAGGGAAATCACCCATTTATATCTAAGTAAGAGATAATTTGAGGAAGGAGACACCAGGAATATAAGGTAAGATTTTATGATTATAGTTTTAGATGAGCTGAGCCTAGAAGGAAGATTCAGTTTCTAAAAGAAGGAAGTAAGGAGGGAAAACATTCTGGGGAATAGACTACAAACTGTGGGGATGCAGAGATATGGAGAGATATTGATGATTAAATACAGATTTGTGGAATACTTAGCAATAGCTAGTGGGCCAGTTTGATGGGCAGAAGCAGTGAGTGTGTGTGGAGGGGGGAATGGTAAATATAAAATGTCTTTAAAAGTAGGCTGAAGATAGACCTTAAAGACTGGACTGAAGAATTTACTCCAGAGGCAAGAGGGAACCTCTGAAGATTTCTGTATGGAGTGAGTGACATTGTCAGATTTGTATCTTATGGAGATTTATTTGGCAACTTAATGAAGGATAGAATGGAAGAAGGAGAGACTGAAGCTAGGAAGACAAATTAGGAAAATAATATTCAGTCAATACTAACCTCAACAGGAGTAGTAGCCAAGTGAATAGAGAGAAGGAGATGGAACCATAAGAAGTTATGGAGGTAAAATGGACATGATTTGCCAACTGAGTGTATACATGGGGTTTCTGGGTCCATCAAGTGGATGAGACCACCAAGAGAGAATGGAAATAAAGAAGACAGACTAGAGCAGAGCCTAACATTCATACTTAGAATGAAGGAGATTGTTGATGATCCAGCAACAAAGGAGATTGAGGAGAGGTCAGACAGGTAACAGTAGAATAGATGAAAGGCCATGGAAAAATAGCTATTTTTATATAGACTGTTAAGGTTTTCAAAATGCTTACATATATTTTCTCACTTTACCATCACAACAACTCTTTAAAATAGGTGTTATTATTATCCCCATTTTATAGATCAGGAAACTGAAGCCGATATAGGTTTAATGACCTGCCTAGGATTATACAACTATTACATTTCTGAGGCAGGTCTCACTGTCTCCCAGCCTAACACCCTATCCACTGTGCCACCAACTGAGAAGAAAAGAGAGAATAGAATATTCATGAAAATGAGGTGAGCAACATTGTCAACACCTACTAAGAAGTCAAATAGGATGAAGACTGAGACAAATTCACCAGATTTGTAAGTCTAGACATCAATATATGTAAGATACAGTGATTCGCACTGGGAATGCAAAATGAAGACTAGACCTCACTCTTAAACGAGAAGAGCAGATGAGTGATAGCTGCAAAGAAAACATCCGGAAGGAGTAGTGAGCACTCATGAGTGTAACTACTACTCTTACTGATACAGTCTCTCATGCAGCATTTTTTTAAAGGAGCACCTGGTACTGGAGAGGGTATACATAAGGAAGCATATGGAGGGAGCCAAGTTTCCATGACTGTGAAAAGATGGAAAAAAATAATGTATGGAGATATTGCCACAATCCAGTGAAGTGTTAATGATTGCTTAAAATGAGAAGGCAGTAAGAATAGAAAAGAGAAAATACATGTAAAATATATTACTTAGTACCTGACATTAAATATATAGATAAAGAAGGAAAGAGAATCATAGATAACACTAAGGTTTGAAACTCCTTGCCTAGACATTTAAAGCCCTTATTAATTTGGATCCAGTTTACTTCTCTAGGCTTATTTCATGTCACTCCTCTTCATTCTATGTAGCAGCAAAACTGGATTACCCACTATTCCCCACACTGCACACTCCATCTTCTACTTCTTTGACTTTGCACATGTCTCCCATCCCCTTGCAGCTTTCTTCTGTCTCTTAGAATACCTAACTTCCTTATCCCCATTGTTTTTAGTGGTTTCTCCTTCATACATGAATTCCCCTAGATATATTTATCTATTGATATGCTGTCCATTCTCAGTCAAATACAAACATTTGGTATTTGTTTTACCTTTATGTTGACAGAAACTAGAATAAGACTTTCATATAATAGGTTTTTGAAAATGCTTGCTCATTTGGGAGTTTCTGAAAGTTCACTTTGTTTATAATAAATATCCCTAAGAAGTGATCATCATCCAATCACTGCATGCAAATGCTCATTGTGGGGTATATCACCATCCCCAAAGTATGAACATTCCTTTTTTAGACAACCCAATAGATATTAAGACATTTTTTGTTGTCTTTATACTTAGTTGGCCTGCCTCCCTGTAACTTCTGCTCATGGCTCCTAGTTCTGCCTTCTAGATAATGACAGAATAAGTCATCCACATAATGATTTTTTCAAGTGTTCTGCAGACAATTATCATGTCTCCAAAAGTCTTCTCTTTCCCCAGCCAAACATCACTATTCACTTGCAATAATCATTGTATAACATGAAGTCAAGTTTCCTCAACAAGCCATATGACCTCACCTAGATCAAATCTAGTTTGTTAATGTCACTCCTAAGAAATGAAGCAGGGACACCAAAAAAGAGGTTACTTTAATAATTCTCACATGAGGTAATGAAGAAAAGCACTAGGATTATGAGAACATAAACAAATAGAATGAGATGAGTGCTCTATCACCCTTTTGGCCTATTGGGCCACAGATAGGCTGTCCCCAAATATAGGTCATTGCTGTAAAGTATGATCGCAAAATCAAATCATGGAGTCAAAAAGGTGACAGTTCATAAAAAAGAATTGCAAACTATTAACAACCATATGAAACAATGCTCTAAATAACTAACAAAAATGGGTGGGGGGAGAAAGTTACATGTTAACTTTATTATACATTTAAAAGGAATAGCAAGTTGTACACAATAGAATTGCAGTTTTATGAACAATCATATTTTTCCTATTTTACTATATCATGGAAATGCTTGTTTTATTTCTTAAGTTCAGAATAAAATAAAAAGGATAAAAAATAACTGATGTGAAAATTTCAACAGAAAAACTTTAGTAACTACTTTTATATCCCGAAGTGGCTATTGATAAGAAGAAAGTTCCCATATTCATCAAAATATTTATAGCAGCAGTTTTTTGTTATAGCAAAGAATTAGAAACAAAGATGTTCATGGATTGGGAAATGGCCAAACTGTCATACATGAATGTGATAAAATATTGCTGTTTTATAAGAAATGACATATGTGATAAATACAGAAAAGCATAGAAAGATCTACATGAACTGATGTATTGATCAGTAATATTGATTATTCCTCTTTTTATTTTTTGTCTTTAAAATATTATTTGTCAAATGAGAAAGCTCTATAATAGAAAAGGGAAGGGGGAAACTATGATATGAAAGACATCAATAAAAACATTTAAAAAAGAATTTAAAGAGATGAAAGTGAACTCTGAGGTCACCAATTCCAACTCAAACCTGAATGAGAATATTTTCTTCAATGTCCTTTAGAACAGATTATACAATCTTTTATTAAAAACAGTTAGTGAAAAAGAATCCATTATTTCTGAAGCAGACCATTCTACTTTAGAATAGCTAATGTTCTTGGGAAAGTTGGTTTTGTTTGTTTTGGTTTGTTTGTTTCTTTTGTCTTACTTCATTTCTCCCCTACATCAAGGCAAATCTTCCTCTGAAGCTTTAACCAGTTGTTCCTAGTTCTGGCCTTGGGGGCAAACAGAATGAAGTCCTCCACATGAAAAACCTTTAAATATTTGAAGACTATCATATGCCTGCTATATTTTGACTCTTCTCCAAGGTAAAATACCCATTTCTCTCAACTCATCCTTTTATGACAAAAGTTCAAGGTCTTCACCACCCTGACTCTCCTTCTCCACATGTTCTCCATTTACCTTTCTAAAGAGTGGTATGCAGAACTGAACAAAATTCTCCAGTTGAAGTTTGACTAAAATGAGGGTTTTTGTTTGTTTGCTTGTTTGAGACTGAGTCTCTCTCTCTCCTCCATTCCGAAAGTGCAGTAAGCAGTCATAAAGCCAATCCCATTCCTGACTGGCATCAATGTTTTGTTCTTCTCTATTTCCACCCTCTATTTCTGCTCTATTTCTCCTCTCTTTATATACCCTTGCTACTAAACGATCACCATATCAGTGTCAAATAATAGCAGTGTCAGACAGCATTCAACTGGCTACTACTGCATCTCAAAACTCCTCAACTTGATTGATCTGCCAGTCTCAGCCTCCCAGTAGCAAAAATTACAGCTGAACTTCCCCTTGCATGGCCGACCAACATACAGTACAGGAGGTTAATTACATCCAACATTTTCATTTCTTAAAGTAGCCTTAGTCATAGTCACATTAGCTTTTTTTGTGGTCTACCATATCATAGTGTTGAATAATTTTTTGCTTGTAGCACACTAAAACACTCAGATCTTTTCAAACAAACTGCTATCTTGCCATTTCTCCTGCCTCTTGGGAAAGGCACTTAACTTCTATTGGGTGTCTAGATTCTGTCTTTTAAAAATTATGCAACTGGACTAAATTAGAGATTCTCAACCTTCTTGTATCATGGACCCCTTTGGCAATCTAGCAAAGTCTATAGGTCCCTTTGTAGAATGTTTTTTTTCCCATAAAGAAAATGATAAATTTCAATTAGAGATTACTGAAAATAAAGACGAACTTTTTTCAGTTCAAGTTCATAAATTCCCTGAAATATACCTTTACTGCCTCTTCATATATGACCTTATGATTTTATACTTTTGAATTTGATCTTTTGAGCCAATGATATTTCTCCTTTATATTTGTCATTTTATATATGTCCATAATAAATCTGATTTATTAACTTTTGTCCAATATTTGGCAATATTGCCAAAAGCCTTTAAAGAATTCTGGGGGTGTCCTGACTTCAATTAACATTTTTATTCTTTCCCTGGAATCCATTCTCTCCTTGCTTCCACTTCTTTGAATTCTCAGCTACCTTTAAGGCTCAATTCACCTTCTACTTTCTAATAGTAGTCTTTCTTCCCTAGCTTGGGTTTACTCCATCCTCCAATTATCTTGTATTTAGTTTTCTTCATAAATTCTGTGTTATTCACCACTTCCTCCAATAGCATGTAAGTTCCATGAGAGCAGATATTGGGTTTTTGTTTGTTTGGTTTGTCTTTATATTCCAGGCATCTAGTAGAGTCTTTTCACCTATAGCAGATACTTAATAAATACTTATTGAACAGAATTGAATTGTTACTCCAAATTGTACAATTTGCTAAACTAAATGCATCCTATTAAGCCCCTGAAAAAATATTACACACTAGCAGGGTCAAAAATAGATGCCTACGATATACCACTAGAAACATTCATCCATGTTGACATTAACATATTAATGACTACTTTTTGGGGCTGGGCATTCAACCAATTTCAAAACCACAAAACTATATTATCTTTTAGCACACTTCCTTCCATCTTTTCCACAAAAATAATGAGTTTTTTTTAATGTATTACTAATGCCTAGATAAATGGATCAGCAAAAATGATAGAATTGGTTAAATCAGTGTAGCTCTTCCTTCAATGACTGCAACAAAGATTTAGGAAAAGATCCAGACCAAGTAGTAATTAAGTAATCTAAAGAGAAACCAAGCAGTTCATTTTTCCATCCAAACACTACAAATTTGATCAACAGATAAGTGATGAGAGCAGGAACTGAGAAACAGGGATGGGCCAGCAGGTCTGTTTCTCTGACTACAGAACAAAATTTTGGATACAACCTCTGGACTCATACCATGGCTAGGACTTCAGTTCTGTCACTACAACCTTGGAGCTATATCTAGGACTCAGACAAGCAGTGAGTGACTAGAGTGGATATTGGTACAGAATCAGGGGTAGACCTAAAACTATTTTGTCAAAAGAAAATTCCAGATGGATAAAAGGATCTGGAGACAAAAAATAATCTACCTAAGCTTCACTCGGGGGATACATTGCAATTGTGTTCAATAGACCTAAACTGGTCCCTAGAGCATAAAAAGTCCAGGAAAACCATGTATGGACTGTTTCCTAAATCATAGTATTTAAAGTTTGCAGTTTTCTGGACAGAGCCACCCTTGTGATCCTTAAAGACAAAGTATTTAATATACAGAGAATGTAGGGTCAGGACTAATGACAATATAGATAAGGACTAAATAAGACCTAAAGATTTATTCCACAAGTATGAAGTTAGTATGCCACTAACACTAAGTCCCAATTCAGAAAGTAAGAATGGAAGAATGAGGGAACAGAAATCAATTCTCATAATAAAATATTATTATGGTATCAAGGATACCCAAGATAAAAATTCAAGAGAAAAGAATTCCAAAACATCTACAATCTTTAAAAAATGGCTTCAAGGTTAACTAGAATTCTTAAAATACATAGTTTCTTCTTTATTAAGAATTTAAAAAAATATTAAAAATGAAAAGAGATTACTAGATGAAAGAATTGGAAATGTAATGAGAGATTTGAAAGAAAGATTTTGAAGGAGAATTAGTAGGTTAGTACAAAATGTACATTATCCCAAGTAACAGACTCCTTGTTAATGAGAATGTTTGAAAGAGAAGTTAATGAATCTATGACACAATGAGAAATAATAAAATAAGGTCAAAATAAGAAATAAAATGAGATAACTTATATAAAAAAACTGACCTAGAAAACTTAGCAAGGAAACAATTTAAGAATCATTAGATTGCCCAAAAGCCAAGGACAAAAACAAAAGTCTAGATATCATATTTCAAGCAATCATGAAAGAAAACTGCCCAGACCAATTGGAAACAATGAGCAAAACTAAAATAAAAAGAATCCCTTTGCCACCTCTCAGAAGAAATTCCAAAATGAATATTCCCAGGAATATCATAGCAAAAATCCATTTTCCATATCAAAGAAAATAAATATTCTAAATGTGTCAGAAAGAGTTTAAATACCAAGGAGTTATATGCAAGATCACACAACATTCAGCAGCTACCTTTATACAGGGGAAAAGAATATAGAATATGATATTCCAAAAGGCAAGTGATAGAGCCTTACACCATATAAGAACTTCTTGAATATAGCTACAAACACTTGTTATGGAAATACAAAGCTAGTAATTGGAGAAATATTAATTGTCCCAGTTGGGTAGGCTGAGCCAATATAATTAGATGAGAGCACAATCAAAGTACAAGTAATTATTCAATGCTATTTCCTTGTTTCCCTGATAAAAGACATTTCCAAGATATATAAGAATTTCATTCAAATGTATAAAATTGAGTCAATGTCTAAATGATAAGTATTCCAAATATATAAACAGTTTCCAAAGGAGAAAAAATCCAAGTTGCTGATGGTTATATGAAAAAAAAATCCAGTTCATTAATAGAGAAACAACTCTGAGGTTCCACCTCATACACATCCAATTGGCAAAGCTGGGAGAAAAAGAAAAAAGAAAGTGACAAGTGGATAAGTTTTAGGCAAAAAGAGACAATAACTTACTGTTGAACCTGTAAATTGTCCCAAGTATTTTGGAAAGCAATTTAGAATTTTGTCCCAAATGTTACTGAACTGTGACCTTTTGACCAGAGTGATACCTTAGTACCTCAAAATGTTGAAAGAAAGATGGAAAGATCCAACATGTATAAAAATATTTTTGGCATCTCTTTTATGGTAGCAAACTAAGTGGGGGCCAAAGAAAAGGAGAGTGGCTGAGCAAATAATGATATGCAAATGAAGTAGAATATTATTTTGTCATAAGAATGGACAAAATGGATGTTTAAGAGAAATATGGGAAGAGTTATATGAATTGATAAATTCATGATGGGTATGATTATTGATCTACTGTCAATGGCTTATAAATAATCATCAAGAATGGCAGAAGTGATATAGAATTGGAAAATGTCGACACACATTTATTATATCAACAAGTATTTTTTAAGCATGAACTTATTCTGTTGATCATTGTGTATTGTCCATGGTGCAGGCATAGAATAAAGTGAGAACCAAGAGAACACTTTTTACATTAACAATATTATAAAAACAACTTTAAGAACTTTGATCAACACAACAATAATGAATGAAATAATAATGAAGATTAATACCTATCTTCTTACTGAGAAAGGATGACCTCAATATTAAGAATGAGACCTATGTTTTTAGACATACAATGAGGAAATTTGATTTGCTCCCCTATTTTGACAATGCATGTTTGTTATAAGGATTTGGTTTTTCTTTTTGCTTTATTCCCTCAGGAGTGGAGATGGAGGAGATACAAAATAGAGAAAATAAATAATTTTTAACATTTCGACATCAATCTCTTTACCTACCAGTCTATTAACCCTGTAAAGAAAAAAAATGAAATAAAGTTAGTCTGGCATGATCTATTTTTAATGAAGTAATAACTGTTTTAGTGATCACCACTGCTTTTCTAAATGTTCAATAACCATTCTTTTGAACAATAATTTTGTTAAATATTTAAGTAAAACTCAGTGGCTTACATTTTGTTGACTTATGCACTTCCTACACCATCACTTTTTGGGTGGGCCAGGGAATTTTTTCCATTCTTACTCTGGAAGAAGCCTTCACCAATGTTTTAGCATCATTCTCACCCTGGCAGAGCTACCATGTGGCCCTTTCCTCTTGTCAGTTACTCTAGGAACCTCCATTTTAAGGCAGGGCCCAGAGCAGAATTTTACTACTTCTTTCTTCTATGGGTGCCATTCCTGACTCTCCATACTTCTTTTCCCTCTAAACTCTTATATAAATAACTTTTCAACCTCATTAGACACTCCCTCTGCTTTTCAGATTCAGATTCATATAAGTTGTCTTCCTTCAATAGGATGTAAACTCTTAGATGTCAAGGATGTTTTACTTTTGTCTTTTATCTGTATTAACAGCCATTAGTACAATGCCTGACATTGAGTAAGTTCTTGCTTTAAAAAAAATACTGACTTAATAAATGTGTTGACACTTTACAATTTTTTATCACATTTCCCATTCTTTTTTATTTAATATTTAATTTTGCCCAATTACATGTAAAAACTTTTTTTTTACATTTTTAAAAACATGTTTGAGTTCCAAATTCTTTTCTTCCCTCCTTATCCTCTTCCCCATCCACTGAGAAGTCAAGCAATTTGATATAGGTTATGCATGCACAGTCATGCAAAATGTATTTCCATCACAGTCATGTTGTGAAGGAAAATAGACAAAAAAAGAAAAAGAAAAAGTATGCTTCAATCTGCAGATTATTCTTTCATGTTTCCTTTTTCATGCTTCTATTGAGTCTTGTGTTTGAATGTAACATTTCCTATTCAGCTCTGACCTTTTCATCAGTATTGCTTGAAAGTTCTTCATTCCATTAAATATCAATTTTTCCCCACATGATTATACTCAGTTTTGCTGGGTAAATTATTCTTGATTCTAATCCTAGCTACTTTTCCTTTTGGAATAGCATATTCCAAGCCCTCCATTCCTTTACTGTGGTAGCTGTTAAATCTTGTGCGATCTTGACTATGGTCCCATGATATTTGCATTGTTTATTTCTGGCTGCTTTCAGTATCTTCTCCTTGACCTGGGAGCTCAGGAATTTGGCTTTACTATTATTGGAAGTATCCATTTTGGGATATCTTTTAGGAGGTGATCAGTGGATTCTTTCAATTTCTGTTTTACTCTCTGGATCCAAGAAACAGGAGTAATTTTTCTTGATGATGTTTTCTTGATAATGTCTAAACTCTTTTTTTGATCATGGCTTTGAGTTAATTCAATAATTCTTAAATTATTTTTCCTCAACCTAACCTATTTTATAATTCAGTTGTTTTTCCACTGAGAAATTTTAATTTTCTTCTATTTTTTCATTCTTTTGATTTGAATTTTTTCTTGAAATCTCATGAAGTCATCTTTCTTTTGCCCAATTCTCATTTTTAAATATTTTTTCTACTTTTGTAACTCTCTTTCCATTTGGCCAGTTTTGCTTTTTTTAAGGGTTCTTTTCATCAGCGAATTTTTATTCCTCTTTTTCCATTTGGCCTATTCTATTTTTTATTTATTTTTTATTTTTTTATTTATTTTTTGTTTTTTGGTTTTTTTTTACTTTAATTAATTTTTTTTTATTTTTAGTTTTCAACATTTACTTCCACAAGATTTTGAGTTCCAAATTTTCACCCCATCTCACCCCTCTCCCCATCCCAAGATAGCATGCATTCTGAATAACCCTTCCCCTAGTATGCTTTCCCTGCTGTCTCTCCCCCCCTTCCTCTTCTATTTTCCTGTAGGGCAGGATAGATTTCTGTACCCCATTTCCTGTATTTCTTATTTCCCAGTTGCATGTGAAAACATTTTTTAAACATGTTTTTTTTAAACTTTGGGTTCCAAATTTTCTCCCTTCCTCCTTCCCCACCCACCCTCATTGAAAACGCAAGCAACTCAATATGGGCTATACTTGTGCAGTTATGCAAAACACTTCCATAGTAGACATGCTGTGAAAAACTAACTCTATTTCCCTTAATCCTATCCTGCCCCCCCCATATATTCTGTTCTTTCTTTTGACCCTGTCCCTCCTCAGAAGTATTTGCTTCTGATTACCACCTTTCCCAATCTGCCCTCCTCTCTATCATCCCCCTACTCTCTTGTCCCCTTCCTCTCCTATTTTCCTGTAGGGTAAGACAGATTTCCATACCCAATTGAGTGTGTATGTTATACCCTCCTTAAGTCAAATCCTATAAGAATAAGATTCACTCATTTCCTCTCACCCTCCCCTGGTTCCCCTCCACTGTAAGAGCCTTTTTTTCTCTGTTTTTTTTTGTGAGATAATTTACCCCATTCTACCTTTCCCTTTCTCCTTCTCCTAGTATAATCGTCTCTCACCCCTTAATTTTATTCTCCAGATATGACCCCTTCATCTTCAACTCACCCTGTGCCCTCTATCTATCTATCTATCTATCTATCCATCCATCTATCTATCTACATATATATACATACATATAATTTTTCCCCCCAACTACCCTAATACGGACAAAGGTCTCATGAGTTACAAATATCATCTTTCCATGCAGGAATGTAAACAGTTCAACCTTAATAAGTCTCTTATGATTTCTCTTTCCTGTTTACCTCTTCATGTTCCACCTCAGTCTTGTATTGGAAAGTCAAATTTTCTATTCAGCTCTGGTCTTTTCATCAAGAATGCTTGAAAGTCCTCTATTTCACTAAATGACCATTTTTTTCCCCTGAAGAATTATACTCAGTTTTGCTGGGTAAGTGATTGTTGGTTGTAATCCTATCTCCTTTGCCCTCCAGAATATTATATTCCAAGCCCCGTGGTCCCTTAATGTAGAAGCGGCTAAATCTTGTGTTATCCTGATTGTGTTTCCATAATACTTGAATTGTTTCTTTCTGGCTGCTTGTAATATTTTCTCCTTGACCTGGGAACTCTGGAATTTGGCTACAATATTCCTAGGAGTTTTCTTTGGGGATCTCTTTCAGGAGGAGATTGGTAGATTCTTTCAATTTCTATTTTGCCCTCTGGTTCTAAAATATTAAGACAGTTTTCCTTGATAATTTCTTGAAAGATGATGTCTAGGCTCTTTTTTTGATCGTGGCTTTCAGATAGTCCAATAATTTTTAAATTCTCTCTCCTGGATCTATTTTCCAGGTCAGTTGTTTTTCCAATGAGATATTTCACATTGTTTTCTAATTTTTCATTCTTTTGGATTTGTTTTACAGTGTCTTGATTTCTCATAAAGTCACTAGCTTCCAATTGCTCTATTCTAATTTTTAAGGAAGTATTTTCTTCAGTAATCTTTTGAACTTCCTTTTCCATTTGGCCAGTTTTGCTCTTTAGGGCATTCTTTTCTTCATTGACTTTGTGGACCTCTTTTGCCATTTGGGTTAGGTTGTTTTTTAAGGTGTTATTTTCTTCAGTATATTTTTTGGGTCTCCTTTAGCAAGCTGTTAACTTGCTTTTCATGATTTTCTTGCATCACTCTCATTTTTTTTCCCAGTTTTTCCTCTACTTCTCTTACTTGCTTCTCAAAATCCCTTTTGAGCTCTTCCAAGGCCTGGGACTGATTCATATTTTTCTTGGAGGCTTTGGATGTAGGAGCTTTGGCTTTGTTGTCTTCTTCTGGTTGTATGTTTTGATCTTCTTTGTCACCAAAGTAAGATAATATAGTCTGACTCTTTTTGTGCTGCTTGCTCATGATCCCAACCAATTACTTGAGTTTTAAACTCTTTGTTAAGGTAAGAGTCTGTTTCCAATGTGGAGAATGTACTGTCCCAAGCTTTGGGGGTTTGTACAGCTGTTTTCATAGATACTTCTAGGGACCTGAAAAGTGTTAGTTCTTCCAAGGTTCTATGATAAGGGGCGAGGTGTTTCCTCTCCACCACCACAACAAGCCCCACCATGCCAGTGCTCCTCCTCACCCCAGGACCACCCCTCAGAACTGTGACCCAGATCCAAGCACAGGTAAAGCAAGAGATTCCTGCCTCAGCACTGGCAAAGAGATCCTTGCCATCCCTCTGTGATCAGCCAGTTGCTTCCCCCTCAGTCTGTGGGCCGGAAGCTCAGAAGCCAGCCGCTGCCCTCAGGGTGGCTAAGATCTAGCTTCTTCTCTCACCGCAGTAACAGACTTTTCCCACTGACCTTCTAAGTTGTCTTTGGCATTTGTGGGCTGAGAAGTCTGGAAACCTCCATAGCTGCCCGCGATTCAGTCCTCTGAAGCATGCTCCAGGGTCGCTGTGGCCTGCGCGCCCACATCAAACTGCGCTCCTCTCCCAGCCCGGCGTGATATACCTTTATGATCAGCCATCCAGGTTGTCTTGGGCTAGAAATTTGTTTTACTCTGTTTTTTTGTGGGTTCTGCTGCTTTAGAATTTGTTTAGAGCCATTTTTTGTAGGTATTTGGAGGGATTTGGGGAGAACTCTAGGAAGTCACTGCTTTCCCTCTGCCATCTTGGCTCCGCCCCCCCAGTCTACTTGGCTCCGCCCCCCCAGTCTACTTTTTAAGGACTTCTTTTTTTCAGTGAATTTTTGTGCCTCTTTTACCAGTAGGCCAATTTTATTTTTAAGGAGTTATTTTTTTCAATTTTTTTTTGTATTCCTTTTACCAAGCTGCTAATTCTCTTTTCATAATTTTCTTGCATTACTCTCATTTCTTTTCCCAATTATTCCTCTATCACTTTTATCTCTTCCTTTAACTCTTTCAGGAATTGTTGTTGGTCTTGTGTCCAAATAAGATTTTTCTTTGAGGCTCTGGACATAGCTATTTTCACATTGTTTCTTCTGAGTTTGTGTCTTAGTCTTCTCTGCCACTGTAGTAACTTTTTGTAACCAAATTATTTTACTTTTGTTGTTGTTGTTTGCTCATTTTTCCAGTTTATTTCTTGAGTTTGAAACATATTAAAATTGTGTTCTGCTCACTTATGTGTGAGAAGACACTGTCCCAAGGTTCAGGGTTTTTCCTGTTGCTTTCTTTTTTTTTCTTTTTTTAATAACTAATTAATTAATTTTTAGTTTTCAACATTCACTTCCATAAGATTTTAAGTTTTATATTTTCTTCCCCCCTTCTCTCCCCCCTCAAGATGGCATGCAATCTGATACAGGCTCTACTTATATATTCATGTTAAGCATATTTTCCCATCAGTCATGATGTAAAGAACAATTAGAACTAATGGGAGGACCCACAAGAACAAAGCAATAAAACAAAATAACAAAGGAAAAGGAGAGCAAATAGTACACTTCCATCTGTATTCAGATTCCACAGTTCTTTCTCTGGATGTGGACCCTTGCTATTTTCAAAGCTAGTTCTGGGTGTCTGCAAATTTTTGATGCTTCCAATGTGGTGTGACCTGGGGAGAGGTGTGGTCATTGCTCTCCTGATCTGTGCTCTGGAGTTTATCCAGGAAGGACACCTTTCCCACCAGAGCTACAAACACTAGCACTCCCCTTAGCCATGGAACTATGATCAGGGCTCCTGCTCCTTTGTGACTGATCACAAGTGCTCCTCTCTGCCCTGGAACTGTGATCCAGAATTTTTTATGTGATACAGTTGCCAATCAGTGCCAGCTGCACCCAGTGCCATGAAAAAGTACCCCATAATCTCTTTCTGAGCAGTTGTCTGACCCTGTTACCACCTTTAGTCTAAGAGCTCTTAAATCTACTCCTGCTGCTGCAGCTGCTGCTGCCCCATTGCAGCTGTCTCCAAGGTCCACCACTGCTATAATTTGATGCGTGCACCTTTTATTTTTTGGGGGGGATAGCAGAAAGTGCAATAGATTTGAAGTCATAAAACCTATTTTCAAAACATAACTCTGCTATTTACTACCCAGGTTACCATCGGCAGCAAAGACATTTCAACTTTTGAAGCCTCAATTTCCTTGTTTATAAAACCAGAGTACTGAATGGCTCCTTTGAGTAGGCAAGACCAGTGCATGATATGATGTGCTTGATAGAAGTACATGCATCATGGTTTAATGGAAAGGGAATTGGATGAAGAGCTAGAAGATGTGGATTTAAGTGCCACCTTTGACCTTCGTTTTCTGTGTGATCTTGGTCAGTGTGCTATGTACTATTCAATGTTTACAGTCTATATATACTTTATAATATACCTCAGCTTCTGTGCATGGTTTCTAGGGAACAAGATATACTATGGCATCTCATTCAAGTTTTATCTCTTTGAAAAAGATAGGCAGAGGGGCAGCTAGGTGGCATAACACATAGAGCTCTAGCCTTGGAGTCAGGAGGACCTGAGATCAAATCTGGCTTCAGACACTTGACACTTAACTAGCTGTGTCACCCTGCGCAAGTCACTTAACCCTGATGGCCTCACCAAAAAGCAAAAAAACAAAAAACAAAAAAAGATAGGCTACTGGACTGATTTTGCTAGTTATTCTATAATTATCACTAAGAATATTTGAGGGGCAGTTAGGTGGCACAGTGGATAGAGCACCAGCCCTGGATTCAGGAGGACCTGAGTTCAAATTTGGCCTTAGACACATAACACTTACTAGCTGTGTGACCCTGGGCAAGTCACTTAACCCCATTGTCCAGCTCCCCCCCCCGCAAAAAAAAAGAGTATTTGAAAGTCAGAAGGTTTTGATTAGTGGAAGCAGTGTAGTATAACAGACAGATGTGCTGCATAGGGAGTAAGGAAGACTTTTATTTGAATCCAGCATATAATACTTATCTCCCTTTGCTTCAGTTTGTTCATTTGTAAAATGGGAACAATAATAGCATCTAATTTCTAAGGTTGTTGTGAGGATTAAATGAGGTGTTATAAGCAAAATATACAAAATACTTTATAAACCTTAACGCACTATATCCATGTTAGTGATTGTTAGTATTACTTCTGGTTACAGAAACAGTTAGCCTCTAGCAAACTGTGTGCTCTAAGGGCAATTCACTTAATACCAATAGGTCTCAGCTTTCTTATCAGTAAAATGATGGGATTTAGTGAAATGATATCCTAGTTACCTTCAAGCTCTACATTTCTTACTTTTTTATTCTTTAAAGTACATTTTGGGTCCAGTATGTGATTTTTGCAGCATAAAACTCTCCCAGTGTGTAAACATCAATGCAGAGGGACAATTCATTTGTCCATTGTAGTCTCAGACATTTGCCTGGGGCTCTAAGAAATTAATTGACTCTCCAATACCATAACCAGAATGTGTCAGAGAGAGAACTTCTTCTCTGTTCTTCTCGCCTTGTTCATGCTTAACTTTTTATAAATAGGTAAATTCTGCTGGATTCTTTTTCTCTTCCTTTCTTACAAGATAATCTGTCCATTTTAAGGTCTTAAATGCTACCTTAAGATGAGGCTGATAAACTGGAAGGCAATCTTATTAGTTATTGCAGCTCTGCTGCCTAATGTATTGGGCTGCAAATCCCTTCATACACCTTACACCTGGGCTAATGATCTCCTTGAAGAAACATCCGGTTCATAACAGTTTAGGTAAGCCTTCCTGCTGTGAGCAAAACTACAGTGACTCCAACCACATAGCAATTTGGAAATGGGTGCAGTGATGTGTGTGGGGAAGGGAAAGGGAGAAGTGGAGGTTGGGAACTGTGTTATATGATGAGAAAAGATTTCCCTTACCTTTTGTTTGTAAAAGAAAAAAAATATTTAAAATTCCTGTCAAAATAAAAGTCATTCTCACTGTGGTTTGTTGAAATATTTGTAATGATATTTTTTGTTTCTCATCTTACCACCAATGTAGTTAATCAAGATACCAAACCCTTAATCATACTGACCTTTAGACCTGATGTTACCCTCCCTTGTTTTTTTTTTTTCTTTTTGATGATGATGGCTCCTGGGCAATTAATAAAGTTATAATTCAAGACCCATGTCACCTAAAAGGAAATTTTTAATTAGCTCATTAATATGGAAGCTACTACAGGTTCAGAAGGAGTAATTATCTGGGAGGCAGTAAAAGCTCAGTTGTGTATCCCAATCTTTACCCTGACCCAAATCTCTTTGTTCTTCAATAAATTCTTTCTCTGTTTTAATTTCCTCAACTACACACTAAGGAAAGAAACTCTAGCTCTCCTCTTCATCCCCCTCCTCCACTTCAGATGGGATGAGTTCCTTTCTTATAGCTTGGAACTAAATTCCCATTCAACTATAAAAGAAAAGATCGGGGGGATGGATGAAGAAGACAACAATCACTTTATAAAATTGTTGGAAATCTTTTAGCTCTGCAAATGTCCACTATTTCATGTCTGTGCCATACTTTTAATAAAAAGTATTGGGATATATTTAAAAATAAAAATAAAACTTGCTTATGAAATACATAATTGTCTTTTTATCCCTGAACTAGAATTCAAGGTAAGGGTTGGATAGGCAGACTTCAGTCATCATTCTTAGTGGTTCCTTTTACCTTACCCTGTACTGTATTGGTCCAGATAAAAGTCACTGCCAAAGAGAAGCAGTATGCTGAAAATGAAATGTCTTTGAAAGGAGAAGAATGTGTACTTAAGTATACACCAAAAAACAAAAACATAATTATAACAGAAACCATGTTTATTCAGAAAGATTGTGATATATTGCTTTTCAATTAAGCTAAAATATTTTATTCATTTTTATAATCCCCCCTTTCTTTGACCTGGTCAATTTTATTGTCATATTCTTCTTCCTAATTTTCACACTAAGAACTTGATTCTAGACAGGATTTATGCAAATCACATATGGATATGGGGGTTGTGGAATAGTGGTGGTAGATGCAGCCCACATTCACACCTAGACAGGATACTGTTTTTTTTCATTTGTCAAATAGCAGCAGAATTGTTTCTCAGACTAAGCTTTTTATGTCTCCTTGCTTTCAATTCAGGAAGAAATAGTCAATAAAATATCCATTGCAAGATGTTGCACATTTCTACTTTTGTACACAAACAAACTTCTTTCCTACAGGGTTTTAATTATCAATTGTTCACTTTCAGAGATAGGTAAGAATGATCAGGTTTTCTAGTAAAAATTGACTTAGTGAGCCACAAAGTGGTGTTAAAATGGTTAAAATGATTAAAATGGAATCAGTTTGATCTTTCTTTAGTGCCCATCTCTGATTCTTATATAATGCATGGTCCCAATCAAGTTACCTTCTGATCCTCAATTTCTTCAAGTGCCAAAAATAGATACTAATATCTATAGTCATTACCTCAAAAATTATAATTCATCTCAAAGAACTTTGCATACCTCAAAGTCCTTTTTAACTGTTATCCACCAATATGAACAATAGGGAGCATTGGATCTAGGCATGTGAATTTTGATCACATTCTAAATGTGAATTTTTCATTTTCAGCATACAGCTTCTATTTGGCAGTAACCTTTATCTGGACCAATATGGTACAGGGTAAGGTAAAAGCAACCACCAAGAATGATGATTGAAGTCTGCCTATCCAACTGCATTCCAATTCAAAGATAAAAAGAAAATTATGTATTTTGTAAGCAAGTTTTCATTTTTATTTTCAAATGTAACTTAATACTTTTTATTAAAAGTATGGTACAAACATGAAATAGTGGACATTTGCAGAGCTAAATATACTTTTTTGAAGAATCATCTTTCTGCCTCAGTTTCTTCATGTGTAAAATAAAAGTATAATAAGAAAATGGCAAAAAAATGCTTAACTAATTAAAACTCCTATAAAGTACATATAATCACTTAATGATAGTTCATTGCAGTGAGAAGGGACCTTCTAGATAACTAGGCAAACTACTCACTTTACAAAAAAGGAAAAGGAAGCCCAAAATGTTGAAGACTTGATGAAGAAAAAAAAATTATACAGCAAATTAGTAAGGCTTAGGCTTTCCAAAGCAGGATATGATCTAAGTTCAAGAAAAGGTAAAATGCTTAGAGAAAGAATATAAAAATAAAAAGTAGGCCATGTGCTCAGTATTGGTTTAGTTTTCCTTCTACTTTCTTGTGGTTCTCCTGCCCCCAGAATCAAATAACTGTATATTCAAGTTAGATAGACTGTTTTATCTTTCATTTCTAAACTGTTCCATGTCTAACTTCCCAAACATAGTAGAGTGATGAAACAAGTTTATTGGTTTTTCATGTAGGAGAACTGAGTCATAGAAACCTAGAGCTCTAAGGGACTTTGGAGAACACCTTATGCAGCTTCCTCTCCCAATGAATGAATGCCCTCCATAACATTCTTGAGCAGTGGTTATTGCACCTCTATTGAATGCTTCCTGTGACAGGAAGTCACCTTTGATTATTATCCTTTGCTTCATACATTCAGTTTGTAGCCCAGTTCATACATGTTCCTTTACCAGACATCATCTCACAAATTCATTCCTTTCTCTCTACCTTGACAGACCTTACCTTTGTCTGGACCCACACCATTCATGGTTTTATGGGATTTAAAGCTGGAAATGGCCATAGAGAAAATGTAATGTAATTTATGCATTTTTCACAGGAAGAAACTGAGGCCCAGAAAACTTTAGGGATTAATATGATATAACAAAGTATAAACCTTGCCCCAGTGATGTTATGGGATTCTCACCTTGATGGTAGAGATGAAGTCCCTGCCCTGCATGAGTGGCAAGAGGAGTTGGTGAGAGACTAGAGCCTCAATTCTCAGCCGGTGCTTCTTTAGGACTCCCCAAGCTAGAATGCCATCTGAGTCCTTTAGAAATCTCCAAGCCAGAGTTCCTTTTGAGTTCCCCTTTGGGAACTCTTCAAGAGAATCTTTAAGTGTTGAATTGCTTCAAGTACTCCTGGCTTCTAGCTTCAAGAGAAAAGATGGAAGAGATTGCCAGTTCAGAGAAGGTTATCTCCTTGTACAGATTTTGTAACTCTGCATGATGATAGTACATCTGTCCAAAAAAAAAAAAAAGGAATAAAATTAGTTCTTTTAGTTCTTTGCTCCATAGAATATCAGAGGTTGGAAGTACAATCTATCTGGTTCCTTTAAATAGTGTCCATCAGGCCCAAAGAGGATTCTCTCTTAGAAAGTCCCCAAATGGGTACTCACAAAAGACTCTTGCTTAGAGAGCTCCTAAAAGGACTCAAAAAGAGATCCCCACATGGAGACTCCTGAAGAGTACTCAAAAGGGCTACTGCTTGGAGAGTCCCAAAATGGGACTGGCTGAGAGCTGAGGAGTTGATCCTTTCATCAAATCTACCCACATTTCATGCAGGGCAGTGCCTTTATCTCCACCAATAAGGAGAGATTCTCCTCCCAGTGGCACAGGAGTTCCAAAAAGAAATAAATGAGAGTTCCATCCACATCTTCTGACTTCAAATTCATTCTGCCACACCAATGCTTACCAAAAAAAAACAAACCAAAAAACAAAAAACTGCAACCTCTTCTCCACTGGGCTCAGCTTGATTCCACTTCATTAATATTTTGCAACACTATTTCATCTTTTCTTTAAACAAATGATATCCTCCTTGTTTTGAGACTCTATATCCAAGTCTCCCTGAAACCCCTGTATCCAAGGAATACTTGAGTCTTTTGTAAATAAAATTTCAGAGGACTTTATATTTGATGCTGAAAGTAACAGGGAACCACTGGATTTTATATAAAGAGGTAAGAGTGATATAGTCAGACATATTTAGCAAGATCACTTTGGTAGTGGAATGGAGGATGGACTACAGTGGGCAGAGATGAGGCATGGCAAATAACCAGAAGGTGATCATAACAGTACATGCCTGTGGTGAGGAGGGCCTGCCTAAGGCCTGTTGGCAGTGTCAGATAAGAGAAGGGACAAATGTTAGAGATGTCAGAAAGGTAGATTGCTATAATTAATTGGATTGTTACAATTAAAACAGAGTATAGCATATTAAACTTCAAATAGTATTTAAAAAGCATAATTCATCAATTAAATATTTGCGCAAATCAAAGTCTACTCAGTCTTGAAACAAAACATAGTTTGATGTGCTTTGATTCATAGTAACAACCTCTAACTGTAATTTTCCTAATGAACACTGGATGAAGCCCTGAATCCTTATTCAGTGGAAACAATATCAGGAAATTTAGAAGTCTGAGTTAAGTTGTTGACACATCCTCGAATCCTAAAACTTAAAATTCAAAAGCATCTGAAAGTTTATCTGGTCTGACAGAGAAAGAATAGTTTTGAGAAGCAAGTGACTTTTCCAAGGTCACATAGCGATCTAGACTTACAGCAGGATTATTAGATATATTACACACCCAGAGGCATTTTGGTAATCCTTCAAATAAGCCTATTTCCTTCCCCATGCCCATATCTCCAACCAAGTTTTCAGGCTTTTCCTTCTCCGCGCCTCCACACTGTTCCTTTTAACTCCCTTACAATGTAACACCTAATATGCCACATACTATGAGCTCACATCTGACTCAGAATCTCTAGGGAATTGATTTGTAATTTCCTTTCTATAGATAACTCCTGGATGAAGAAACTGCCTTTAGAAATACAAGTTAGCACCTTCTCTGCAATTTATAGTTTTAGATAATTGCCTAGGGCACTGAGACTTGAGGTGACTTGCCTAGGGTCACACAGTATATTTCAGAGGTGGGCTTAAACTTGGTTCTTCTTGGCTCTGAGCCTATTTCTACATTGCTTTGGAAGGGAATATAAAGTGTTTTAAGTCTACTATGTTTAACTTGATTAAATAATGCTACTTTCAGTTTATAGCGGATGGCTTGAAGATCATCAGATAATGAAGGTAGAAACGAAACAAGAGGATAAGCAAAGAGCAACAACGAAAAAATGTTACCTGTTTCAGGTGTGTGTGTGTGTGTTGGTGTGTTGGGAAGTGTTCAGAAAAAACAATGCTGGGGTAGCTAAGTGACACAGTGGATAGAGCACCAGTTCTAAAGTCAGGAGGACCTGAGTTCAAATCTTGCCTCAGACCAAACACCTAACACCTACTAGCTGTGTGACCCTGGGCAAGTCACTTAACCCCATTTGCCTAAAAAGGAAAAAAAATACAAAAAAATACAAAAAAAAGTTAAAAAAAAACAATGACTCTATCTTTCTCACCATCATAGGAATGACCTTCTAATGTTCCACAATGGAATGGGAGAGGTGGTAGCATGGAGGATTATGAGATGGGGGATATATATTTGAAGGTCATTAGTGATACTGTATGATGGTAGAAAAGCTTCACAATTGGTCAGTTCAAGTAAAAATACAAATATCAAGGCTGGGGAATATATCTAGTTTCTGGATTAACTCCAACCCCATCCCAGTCCAGGTGCTGAATTTATCCCTACCAGTTAGCAGTAGGGCTTCCACATCATTTGATCCTATAGCCAATTAGATTTCTGGTTTTTGGTGGCTGCAACTTTGATTCTTTCAGACCTTGATCCAAAACCATGGTCAGAGAATAAGTCAACTTTATCTCAATCAAGGATACTCTCAGTGGCTCTGGACACCTTGATCTTGAACTTCATATGGCTCCTATGCCCAATGACAGCCTATATTCTAATCATAACTCTTGCCTCCCCAATTTTAATTTCGGTTCCAAAGCCAGCCTTACCCCCAGAACAAAGTCCAGTTTTAATTTTATTCCTTTTACTTATGTCTGAACCTTTCTGACCCTAATATTATTCCACTCCAATTCTAGTTCCAGGGTTAACTGGATATCTTAATCGAGGTTTAGTACTAATCCTATAATCTCCTCCTCTCCAAAACTAATATCATTCTAATAAGTCAAATTCAGAATCCTTCTTCAACTCAGAGAAGAATGAAGTTCTAAGAACCTAACTTCTAGAGATCTGAAACAATCCATCCCTTTACCTGGAAGAAAAAAATAGAGAAAGGGCAGGTTTTCTGTCTATTGTAAATGTCAAATTCATGCTAATTCTAATCACGAGATCTAAATCCAAGTATAACAATGTCTTATTCTACGCCCAAAAAACTGACTTTAAATTCTAAATTCTAATCCTAAACCAAGGTTAAACTGTAGTTCTTCTCTCCCAACCTAAACTAACAGACTTGGTGGTGAACTCTTTTTACCCTGAACTAATGCCTTCACATTGGGAACTTCAGAATATACAATTCCAAGTCCCCAGTTTAAATTCTGCCCACTATATGTATGTGTTGGGAGGTGGGGGCTGGGGAGAAAGGGAATCAAAGTGAGAATGGAACATAAAAATACTGAGATGCTAAGCTAATGGGAGAGGGGGACAGTGATTCTTAGTCTCCTTCCTTTCTCTGGGTAACAGCGTGTGCTACTCCCACCCTCGCCCCCAAGGAACTCTGTCTGTTGAAATCCACACTTATCTCACCCTCTGCATAGCTCTGAGGAAGACCAAAGCTAGTAATTCATTGACCCTACATGAGCTTTTCAATGACTGGAGAGAATAACAACCTTCTTTTTCTGGGTGTGACATGTCTGTAGACTCTAGGGGCTGAGAGTGCTGCTATTCCAAGTTATACATGGAGGAATCCAAGTGCAAGAGCAGATAAGAAATTTTAGGCTATGCCAGTTTGGAGAAGGTTATCTCCTCGAACACTTTTTGTAACCCTTTGTGATAGTGTCAAAAAAAAAAAAGGGAGGAAAATTAGCTATTACTTCCAGCTCTTTGCCCATGCTAAATATGATGTCATGGATGGGAAGTGTACCTGGTTTCTCTACAATGTAGATGAGGCACCTTGCTTTATCAAGGTCCAGTGTTGTGGGCAATGATCAGTGAGAAACTTTAGGTCCTTTCTTGTTCTTTCAGGTGTATCTGTGGCAGAAGATTTAGAACTTTATCTACAGCAATAAATGAGAAATTTCTTCTCTTGATTTGTCACCAAGTCCCACTTTGTAGTGACCAGGGAACTTTGTGATTTTGACAATCTGTAATTTCACAGTATGGATAATTCCTCTGTGCATAAATGAATCCTACAATACCTTCTTATCTCATGAAACTCTCACTTATCTTCCATAGGAGATTGACCCAATGAACTGAAGGGCTTCCTATTTTTCTTTTAGTAGCTCAGGAAATACTAATGTTCCACTTGAACAGGCCAGATATTGTTTCTAATTCTTGCTATGTGACCCAGTCCTCTTTTCCAGTCATATATGTATGCTACTTTTTTTTTAAATTAGCTTATTTTGATTTATCAAAAATCTCTTCCAGGGCTCAAATTCTTATAATCTAGCCACTGCTTAGATTCTTAAAATCTAGCCATGGCTGGGATTCTTATAATCTGGCCACTGCTTACCTATGTTCAGATTCCTTAATATGACAGATATTCTAATAAACCCCGTCTTTGGCTGAAAAAAAAAATCACTTCCATAAGATTTTGAGTTTTTAATTTTTCTCCCCATACTTCCCCCGCTTCCCAAGATAGCTTATAATCTGATATAGGCTATACATATACATTCCTATTAAACATATTTTCACATTAGTCATGTTGTAAGGAAGAATTAGAACCAATAGGAGGAACCACCAGAAAGAGGAAACAAAACAAAACAGAAGAAAAAAGAAGAGCAAGTAGTATGCTTCGATCTGCATTGAGACTCCATAGTTCTTTCTCTGGATTTGGATAGCATTTTCCATCATGAGACCTTTATATCCTCGCATTGCAGAGAAGGGCTAAGTCTATCAACATTAGTCATTACACAGCATGGCTGTTACTGTGTACAACATTCTCCTGGTTCTGCTCACTTCACTCAGCATCATTCCATACAAGTCTTACCAGGTTTTTCTGAAGTACACCTGCTCATCATTTCTTATAGCACAATAGTATTCCATTACATTCATATACCACAACTTGTTCAGCCATTCCCCAATTGGTGGACACTCCCTCAATTTCCAATTCTTTGTCACCACAAAAAGAGCTGCTATAAATATTTTTTGTACATGTGGGTCCTTTTCCCATTTATATGATCTCTTTGGGATATAGCCCTAGAAGTGCTATTGCTGGGTCAAAGGCTATGCACATTTTTATAGCCCTTTGGGCATAGTTCCAAATTGCTCTCCAAAATGGTTGGATCATTTCACAACTCCACCAACAATGCTTTAGTGTTCCAATTTTCCCACATCTTCTACAATATTTATTATTTTCCTGTTTTGTCAAGTTGACCGATGTGATAGGTGTGATGTGGTACCTCAGAGTTGTTTTGATTTGCATTTCTCTAATCAATAGTGACTTAGAACATTTTTTCATATGACTAGATGGCTTTAATTTCTTTATCTGAGAACTGCCTGTTTGTATCCTTTGACCTTTTACGCTACTTCTTGAGGCAGATAGGTGGCACAGTGGGTAGAGAACTGGGTCTGAACTCAGGAAGACTCATCTTCCTGAGTTCAAATCTGGCCTTGGACACTTACTAGCTGGGTCATGTTGGCAAGCCATTAACCCTGTTTGCCTCAGTTGCCTCATCTATAAAATGAGCTGGAGAAGGAAATGGCAAATGACTTCAGTATCTTTGCCAAGAAAACTCCAAATGGGGTCATGGAGAGTTGGACACAACTGAAAAAGTTTTGTTGTTGATTCATTTTCAGTCGTGCCAAACTTTGTGAAAACTCCATTTGGAGTTTTCTTGGCAAAGATACTGAAGTCGTTTGCCATTTCCTTCTCCAGCTCATTTTATAGATGAGGAAACTAAAGCAAACAGGGTTAAGTGTTTTGCCCAGGGTCATACAGCTTGTCTGAGGTAGGATTTTAACTCAGGTCTTCCTGACTCTAGGCCTGTGTTCTGTCCACCAAACCACCTCGTTTAGCTGACCAAGAAATAGTGTATGGAAAAACAGAAAACAGACCTTGTGCCATGAAAAACTGATCCCTGTACCATCTGGTACATGGATGCTGTGAATTATCCATCTTATGATGATAATGAAGACTAATTTAGCTTAGTGACTAGACAGCTGGGCTTATTGTCAGGGAAACCAGGTTTGCAGCCTTGCTTCTGATATATGATGGCTTTGTGAACATGGACAAAGTTGCCCCCAAGCAACACTCTAAGATTATAACTTGCAAAGCAGTTACCTACCAATTTTCAATGGCACAGTGAGTTCTGGATACCAATGAAATTCAAGGTCTTGTCAAAAATTAATAATAAGAACATGGAGAAGATTCCAACAGAGCTCACAGTTTTAGCATTCATTATTCTAGCAATAACTTAAATGTTCAGTGTTGTGGTATATTTATGTCTTTAATGTAAATCCAATCCCTGTTATTTACTACTGGATCGTGGAAAAAAAACAACAACTTTCCCAGGAACCTAGAGGACTATCTAGGATATCCTTAGCCCTAGAACTGACCCAGAGTCTCCAGATATAAAGCCTCAGCATGGACCTTTTTAAAAAAATATTTGTGTGTGTATAGTTTACCTTTTGTACTTCAAGGAATTTACACTGTGCCTTCCTATTAAAACCGTGTGTAATAGATCTGTCTTATAATTCTTAACATAGAAATCAAACTGAAAATCTGAGTTGTCAAATGACAGTATGTATATCTATGTAATTTGTATGTATGTGTGTATGTGCATTTGAGGAAACTTTGCTTTCTGAAAGGATAGTTTTCACCTAAATATATAAGTATACCTTGAATTATATATATGCCAAGATTCAAATTTACTCTATTAAGGAAAGGAACGAATATACACTCAGGAAGTCAGTGAGAATTATATAATTAAGCCTATTGGTTCTATGAGACTATCTATACAGAGTAGGCCTCTTCTCCTAGAGGGAAGAGGGGGAATGAATGGATGGAAACATTGATGGATGAATCCCTAAATGCAGATTTTGAGCTTGGATAGAGCCTTAGATAGAATGCTGGGCTTTGAGTCAAGAATGTTCAGTTTCAAATATTGACTCAGACCCTACTTGTACTGTGCCTGGGCAAGTTATTTAACCTCTCTGCCTCAGTTTCCTCATATGTAAAATGAAGAAGTTTGACCTCTAAGGTCCCTTCTACCTCTGAATCTATGTATGAACTCTTAAGTGCATCCATCATTATTCAGCTTATTTTTGGTTGATATACTTTCAGGTTTCTGGAATCTACTTTGCCCTAGACTGGTTTATTTGTGAAGAACACCAACTCTTTTTGTTTTCTCTCTAGTCCAAGCTAGTATAAATCCTAATGTTCTGGACTCACTCTAATCAGTGTATAGACCCTTCAATGTTCAACTTGGGACTTCATATCTGCTGTGACATGCCAATCAAAACAAAGAGAACTCAGGTATCTGTGTCAAAAATGGGTACTTGTATTCATATTATGTTGGTTTTAACACTGCAGATACAATTTCTTTCCAGTGCAATGGCTACATTTAGAAATTCATCAATCACTCTGATTGTTTCTGTCTTGTCATCTCCACTTCTTCTTCTGAGGTCCTGAGATTGTATTCAGTCTTTTTTTTCCAAATAAAGCAAACATACATACTTAGATGAATGTTATTCAAGAGAAAACCTATGCAATCTGTTGAAAACTAATCTCTTAAAAAGCAAAATATGGGTAGGATATTTTGGGGGTAGCTTTTCCTGTCAATGATTATATTTTTTAAATGTCATTTTAAGTCCTTCAATCATGTACTAGCAAAACAGATGCATGAGACCCAATCACTATTCATCATGGATGATACTAAATGTGTGGTCTTCTGTCTTCTATTGCTGTATTTTTTTAAGAGGTGTGCATTTGCCAAGATTGGCACATGTACTCTTTAGATCTAAACTTGAGAATTTCTTCTTAAGTCTCCTCTGATCTCCTGGGGATATGTGTGGAGAATTTAGAATGGTTCCAAATTTAATTCATAAAAGGAACAGAAAAGTATTCTTAGGGGAGTTTTCATGAGGAACAATGAGCATAAATCACAGGGAAAAAAAAGACATGGAGTGTCTCCAAAACATTGAGATTTCCACTGTTTTTATCTTATTTGTACCTACTCCTCTTCAGGCATGAAGTGGGAAAGACCTTAGAGATAAATCCATATAATGACCTCATTTGACAAATAAGGAGACTGAGGCCAAGAGAAGGGGATGTTATCAAGGCAACAGAATGATTAAAAAATAGACCACAGATTTTATAATTTCAGGTCTAGTGTTCTACCCATTATTCCACAAGGCCTCCCAAATATCTTTGAAGCCCTAAACTACTTGTCTGGCATAGATGAAGCTCAATGAATATTTTTTGAATTACCAATGAATTAATAGCTCACATTTACATATGTATTTTTTTCAGCTTTCCTTAAAGCAAACCTCTGAGACAATTGGTGGACATATTATTTCCATTGGACAGATTAGGAGAATGAGAGGTTAATTCAGAAAACTCCAGAACCTTCCAATTACTTCCAGGATAAATATAAAATCCTGAGTATTTTAGAGCCCCTCATCTCCTGATCTTCTTCTACCTTTGAGTTTTCTTTCACCTTACTCCACTGACATATCCTGTGATTGAGTGACCCCGACCTTGTTATGCCATCTCCCAACTCTATGCATTTTCACTGGCTGTCCCTAATGCCTGCAATTCTCTCTTTCCCCAACTCTGATACCCACCTTCACTGATTTCTTTCAAGTCTCAGATAAGATCTTATCATTTACAAGGAGCTTTTCCTGATTCCCCCTTAATACTTAATGCCTTCTCTCTGTAAATTATTTCTTGTTTATCTTGTGCATAACATACTAGGGGCCTTCTTTTTTCATATGATTTTTACACAGTAACACTTTCTATATACATCATATGGGCTATCCCTTGATTATCTCTTATTCTTGCCATGTAAACAGCCCATCTATTGGGTTTTTTATGTTCTACTACATTTTTATTGATTTGCTATATATTTCCACATTGCATTTTAATTTTTTTATTCATTTTAAACTTAAATACAAAGAAAAAAAAAGAACATTTCTGTGGACACAGCAGAACCTAAAGAGAGGATTTAATATAAAATCACTAATTTCCATTTCAGACTGTTTACTTTCTTTGTGAAAAACTACATAATAAATACAACAAATTGTTTTTGAAGCTACCCAGTTTTTTTGTACTTGCTTATAAGTTTCCTTTTGTTCTCTGCTGTGTACTTTTTATTTTTTTCTCTTTTCCTCCCCACCCAACCCCAGAGAAAGCTACAATTAAACATGAACATATATGTACACATATAGAGATATATATGTTCATGTTTAATATACATATATGTAAAAGCATAGTGTACATATGTCTAATTATGAGTTCTTTCTCTGGAGATGGATTGCGTCTTCCTTCATAGGTCCAAGTCTTTCCACATTTTTCTAAAATCAACTAGGTCATCATTTCTTATAGTGCAGTGGTATTCCATCACAAACATGTAAGACAACTTGTTTAGCCATTCCCTAATTGAAGGGAATATATCATTTTAAGCAACCTGATAGGTATAAGATGATGTCTCACAGTTGTATTAATTGGAATTTCTCCATCTTTTGTTTTTAGTCATTCATTTCCTTATGGAAATTAAGCCAAAGTTTGCGTTAGTTTTTGACTCAAAAAAAATAAGAAAATTCAAATTGTACAACATTTAAAATCCTGCTGCTGTTACTAAAAATACAATGAACTACATATGTGCTAAGGGCCTGTTGTTATTTTTCAGTCATTTCAGTCATGTCCAACTCTTTGTGACCCCGTTTGGGATTTTCTTGGCAAAGATGTTAGAATGGTTTGCCAATTCCTTCTCCAACCTGTTTTACAGGTAAGGAAAATGAGGCTATTGGATTTGGAAATTGAAATGACTTTCCAAAGTTCCTAATATCTCAGTTGCCAAATCGAATATTCTTTTCTCAATTCTCAGTCTTTTCAGCTTTTAACACTGTTGATCACTCTCTCCTCCTTGATATTCTCTTCTCTCTAGGTTTTCAGAACACTGCTCTCTCCTGGTTCTCCTCCTACCCATCTGACCACTCATTCTTTCTCTACTTTGCTGGATCCTCCTCCAGATCTCTCCCTCTAAGCATAAATGTCCTTCAGGGTTCCATCCTGGGCCTTCTATTCTCCCCCTATACTACTTCATTTGGTGTTTTTGGCAACTAAGATATCAGTAGCTTTGGAAAAAGGCATTTCAATGAATTGATAAGATCAGAAGCCAGATTATAAGGGGTTATAAGAAGAGAGTGAGAGGAGATAAAGTGGAAGCATCTATTGTAGACAGGCTATCCTGGAAAAACAAAAACAAAAACAAAAACAAAAACTTTTTACTTGATCATTACATCCCTGCTATCATCCTAAATATCTTCTGCCCTTTGTAGCTAAAGGCCTCAAAAAGTCCATCTACAATAGAAAAGAGAGAAAGTGGAGGCATCCATTATAGATGGCCTGATTTTATCAGCTACCATGTTTTTAATTACCATCTCAATGGTGAAGAATCTTAGACTTACCTATCCTGCCCCAATCTCTCTCCTGACCTCCAATCACATATATCCAACTGTCTTTCAGACATCTTGACCTAATATCTTTAAAAAATGGAACTCATTATCTTTTCCCCTAAACTCCATCCTCTTCCTACCTTCCCTATTACTGTAGAGGGCAATACCATCCTCCTAGTCCCTCAGACTCAAAACCTAGGAATTATCCTGGATTCCTTACTATCTTTCAACCCCTATCATCTAATCTGTTTTTATAGAATGACTCTTTCTGAAAATTTCACCTTTCCAGTATCTCTCAAATACACTCCTTCCTCTCCTCTGATACTTCACCTCACACCTGGACTATTGTGATTGTCTGATAGTGGGTCTATTTGCCTCAAGTAACCTTCTACTCCAACCCACCCTATATACAGTCACTAAGGTTATTTTCCAAAAGTTCAGGTCCTATCATATCACCCCCCAACACACACACACACACTCAATATACAACAATGGCTTCCTATTGCATCAGGATCAAATACAAAAATGCTCTACTTGTCATTCAAAACCCTTCACAACCCAGCTCCCCACTACTTTTCCAATCTTCTTATTACCTACTCTCTAACATATACTCTTCAGTCCAGTGGTATTGACCTCCTGGTTGTTCCCTGAATAAGCTGTTCTATCTCTTGGATCCAGGCATTTTCTTGGGCTATGCCTCATGCCCAGAATGTTCTCCTTCTTCCACTTTGACTACTTACCTTCCTGGCTTTAAGTCCCAATAAAAATGTAACATTTTACAGAAAGGCTTCCCCAACCCTTCTTAATTCTGATGCCTTCTATTTGTTAATTATTTCCTATTTATCTGATATATATCTTGTTTTGTATATATTTCTTTTCATATTGTCTCCCCAATTAGATTGTAAGCAGACACTGTTTTTTTGTCCCTAGCACTTGGCACAGTGCCCAGCACATAGTAGGTGCTTAATAAATGTTGATTTATTGATTGAACTTATCCCAACTGTAGTCAAAAAGTCTAGAAGTATTGTTAAAGTACAATCAAATATCTTGCCAAACAATCTATTCCAGTCTTTTTTTTCCAGGAGTACAGACATAGGAGAAAACAAAATATTCTTAAGTCATTAAAAAAAATCTCTATTTTTACACTGAAGTACAGCTCAAGTTATCCTAATTGCCATCAGGTGACATCATTGTATAAATATATTAGCAATTAATTATAAAAAGGAAAATGATAATCACATTTTCTAGAATGACTCTTTCAGACCCCCATTAGAATAATGTCTTTGATCATGGAATTTGAACTGGAAGAGATGGTAGAAATCATCCAGTCCAACCCTGATTGATCTCAGGAAGGTAAAATGTTACACAGGTAGTAAGTGGAAGAGATAGGATTTGAATTCAGTCCTTCTGACTCTATATCCATCTAAAATGGTAAATTGTTGGGTATGAAAATTTACCCTTATACACCATTACAAAGTACAATAATAACTCATTATTACTAAAAGCCTCAATTAGAACTCTCAAGATTCATCAATTAAAGTGAAAGGCAAATCTTAACATTCACATATCATATCACTTTTATCTTCATATATTTTTCTAAGATTTTTGGGGGTAATTTTTGTTTTGAAACAAGAGATGCTTTCCCTCAAAAACATACATGAAGTTCATCTGCCCCTCAAAAGTTAGTTCACTGTCAGCAAAAAGAAGAGATAGGTCTCAACCTTGATAGCAAAATCCTGAAATTAACCATTGAATTTGACTAATAAGTTTCTTCCTAGGTCTAATTTTATCATGCTAACCTTCTTGGTCAGATGAAAGAGTGAAGACGTAGAGATAAGTAAGTGATTTATGGTCACACAGCTAAGAGGGATTTTTTTTTCTGTTTCATCTTTGCTGATGTGTTATACCCCAATAATTCTTTCTTCATTTCTCTTAACTAAGCTGTGTGACCATCTTTCTTTCCTCAAAATATTCTGTCATGGTCTTTTCTGCCTGAATCTAAATGGTCACTAAGTACAATATTCCCTTAATAATGCTGAACAGACATCTCCTTCAGTAGTATTTTGAATAAAAATATCTGTCAATATAGCAGACTTGTTCCTATAAAAATGCCTCTAAAGTGAAATTTCAGCACAACAACGATCCTAGGTTTTCCAATGCTGAGGATGTCAATGGCTTCTTGCTCTGCCTAGCCAACAACATTTTATCACTTGCTAATTTACCACAAATGCATTCTTTTATTTGACTAGTTCCCACCAGTCTGGAACAGGCTATATAGAGCTATTTGGTGGGATAGAGAAGGTTTAAATATTTGAAAATAGGAATTCCATGCCTTTTTTTTTTCAAATTTATTTCTGGTTTTATTCTACCCAGAGTAAAATTCTGTGTATTGAGTGATACAAAATGTAATTGATATTCCTCAAAACTTAGGCAGAAATGTCCTGAAATTTTATTTCCATGGCCTCAGTATGTTTGTTCTATCAACCCCATAAGTCTGGAAAAAAAATGTCCATTTCTTTCATATATTCAACAGTGCTTAGTAGACTGCATTTAAACAGAATATTGATGTGATGTTTAAAGTCAGTTATTACCTTTCTTATTAATCCAGATAAAAGAGGTTTGAATGATAAGCAACCTGTTTTTTGTTTGTTTGTTCATTTTTAAGAAAAGATCAGGGAGAGAAGGAATTTTTTAAATCTTAATTTAACTTCTGTGGTATTGAAATGATATTTCTATGCTGTGACAATTAACATTTTCTTTTTTTAATGTGATTAGGGTAATAGTCTCTTGGACCAATCAGAGTTGTACATTTGTCCTTCTTTGCCTGGTATAGCTTTTCTTGGGCAAAATGACCATCCACTAGGTGCCAGTGTTGTTCTACCAAGAGATATCTTAAAAGGTACTGTCATCCTCACTTTTAGACATCATTTATACATGGAGAGTAGCTAAAAATTCAATCCTTAGTAAGCAAAATCTTGATCTCATGCCTGGGTCTGCATGCATGTGGTGTTTCATTAATCTGTTGGCATGTCCTTTGCATCATGGGGGTCATTGGCAGAAACCACATTGGCTAAAGACTACCAGGAGAGAGATGTAGGTGTTTATCAGATGGTGTTGAATGAATAGAGACTCAAAATAGGAAAAAGGGAAAAAAAGTAGAGACTGTCTATTTATTCAGGCAGAAAAAAATTACATACTAAAATTGAGAATCTGGCTAAAGCCAGTTTCAAGGATGATATGTGATCATGTTTTATTTATATCACTTAATTTTTTGTAAAGTACCCCTACCCCAACCCCTTTCCTCAGTATATCTCAAATTAGGAGGCCAGTAGCTTGCTTTGACCTTCTTTTGAAAGATGTTGTTAAGATAGTTCATTTAATTTAATCTATTAAAACAAAAGTATAACAGTCTTATACCTTTCTTGCAAGCTTTAGACTGAGCCCCTTATTCTATATGCTTAGTATTTTTGTTTTACTTTTTATGGGATTGCCCAGAATGCTTTATTGTTTCATTCACTTTATGATCAAGCCGCTTTAATAAACAGTGGTTTTTGGTAGGGAGAGATGGAAAGGAGGAATGATTGTCACAACCATTAGACGAGTTATCTTACCCCTACCCAAAGCAAAAGATTGTATGCAAGATATCTTTTTTCTTTAGGGAGGATTAATTCTGGTTATAGTGGATGTGTTAAAAGGTGTTAAAATGTATTTCTTTTTAAAGTACTCTCTACCTCAATATTAATAGAAATTAGTTACTTTTGAGGGTCAAAGCATCTATTATTAAAACAATACATGATTATCTGCCTATCTATCTATCTATCTATCTATCTATCTACCTACCTACCTATCTATCTATCTATCTATCTCTATTCATCTAGCTATTTCTTCTTTCTTCTTCCTCTGCTGGATACTTCATCATGATATAGAGATAACCCTGACTTTCTAAATATCATCAGTGTGCAGGTTCTGGAAGCTACTATCACTGACTCTAGACTACAATCAAAGGGTCTGGGTTTATCATTCTTCTGGTGTTTATTATCATTATGACCTTGGGCAAGTCACTTAACCTTCCTGTGCCTCAGTTTCCTCACCTATAAAATTAAGGGGTTGAGGCTGTATTAGAGGGACTCTGAGGTCCCTTCTTGTTTAGATTTATGATCCATGTGAACTTACCCAGGGTCACAAGACAGTGAGTGAATATCTTAGGTGGGATGCAAAACCAAGCTTTCCTAATTCCAAGAATACAATCTTCTAAGCAACATTTTCTCAATTATATGTAAAATATATACATGTGTTTGCCTATACATGTTTTTGTGTATGTGGATACTCCTACATCCTCTGATTTAATTATAACATACAGTAATCAAATGAGATAATATTTCTAAGGGGCTTAAAATAGTATTAGTACATAGTAGGTACTTAATAAATGCTCATTCTCTTCTCCCCTTCTACTAATCCCTAGCCCTATGCCCCATGCTGTTGCTGCATTACTCTTTTGGCACTTGATGAAAAAGTACACAGAATACTAAATGAATGTATACACACACACACACACACACACATATACATACATGCATTTATGCAAGTAGCACATATGCATATATGCATGACTTTGTTGTAATACATTTATTCAAATCAGCAAGAAGTTAATAAGATTTAAGGACTGAACTTATTACAAGTTATGCCCTATATTAACAAGCTAAGTAGTAACAGTTTTAAGTAAACATTGTCTTTAATGTTAAGCTTGCTTAAACATGCAAAAATATTTTTGTCCACTCAACTCATTTTTGAGGGAATAAGATGTAATGTTCTCCTAGCTTTCTCTCTTTGGGAGTTTCACTGTTATCTTCTCTGTGGTTGTTGCCTTTCACTGAAGTAAAGCCATTAGGAAGATAATCCAATAATGGAAACATTAACAGTGAATCACAAGTAGAACGGCAGAAACATTCAAAGTTAACAATTAGTCTCATGTCCATGCATTTTCTACATGTAGCCATGCTTCCAAAGGAGTCCTTCTGTCAGATAATCCATGATGGAAATTTGAAAGAATTAGATATGTTCTCTAAGTCTGTCTAATAATATGGAGTATGGTGACCATACGTTCTGAACCTCAATCAATATGCTAAGTTGAACAATGAATATTCCTTTTATAGATGTCTATTAATAGCACATTCTTAAAATCATGACTACCCCTTTAGGGTTCCCTCTTAGGACACTGATAGAATTGTCCATATCTCTTCACTGATACTACCCAGAGTGTTGCTTTGCCAGAGGTCTGGCTCTCATATCCTAGAGGTGCCCTGTTCTCTCCTCTTCTCCAGCAATATCTTCCCCCCACCCCTCCACCACCACCATTCTCAAAGTACACTCACGAGGACATACAGTTCCAAATCTTAGCAATAAAATTCAGGAAATTTGTAAGGATTCTTAAATGAAAATGACAAGCACTGTGTCACATTGTTCAGTTCTCTTCACACAGATTTCAAACATTAAATAATACCTTCCTCTTGCCAACTCAACTTGAGTCTGCAAATCTTTCCCTTAGGCCAGGCAGAGGTTCTTAACTGCCCAGCATGACTCTGCCTTCACCAGAGAAGGTGCTGTGCTCTAATAGTGATCAAAGCAGAATTGAAGTAGCTCAAAAGAAACGTGCGATACGCAAATTTAGAGAATCCATTCCAAATGCTCACCTGGACTAATTGTCCCAACCTGTAGTAAAGCATTCCAAGGTCAGTCTGATCAACCACAGTTGGACACACTGTAGCTTGCTTCTAGCATAGTGATGTCATTTTGGTCCTCTTTGAGAATGAAGGACAAAAACCACCACCACCTAGAAGAAACTCCTCTCCACTATTAATTCTGAGCTATCCTCTTTGCCATCTTAAATTTCTTGTCCAGGAACCATAGCACATATTCACATTTATATTTATCATTTTAAAAATCTCAATTTGCCTCAGGTAGTTTTTGTTGTTTCTCTGAAATATTTAAAATGCACAAGACCCTACATTTGTATTTTAATACATAACCTCCCTGATTTGATTTCCATTAAATATGTGTGTGTATACATACATATATATGTATATATGTTTATATGTGTGTATGTGTGTGTGTGTGTGTGTGTGTGTGTGTGTGTGTATGGCAACTAGGAGTCCCTGAGTTCAAATCCGGCCTCAGACCAAACACTTGACACTTACTAGCTGTGTGACCCTGGGCAAGTCACTTAATCCCAATTGTCTCTCACTCTCTCATACCCACACCCACACCCACACCCACACACACACACATGCTCACAAAGATTTATTAAGCACTTACTTAGGTATATGGCACTATGATTAATACTGAGGATATCAAAATGACAGCAAGAAAAATTGGGCTCCTATCTTCAAGAGGTTTACATTCTACTAAAGTATAAGAAATGAACCCAAATAAAGACAACGGACAAACAATGCATTCAAGGCGAGAGTAATAACAACTGAGTAGGTAAAGACTGTTCCAAACTATCTTACCTCATCTCCAAAACCAGTTTTTAGGATGGAGATCATCCCCCCATGGTAATATTCAATTCAATAAATAGATATTAAACACATGCTATATGCCATGCATTGGGCTTGATGTGGGGGACACAAAGATGAAACAAAAAATGGTCCTTGACTTTTACGTTCTACTTGGGGATAAAATTTTATACAAGCAAGTAAATACTACATAGTCTGAGGAAAAAGAACGCATTAATAAGGAGAGAGGGGAGGAGGGAGAGAGAGAGAGAGAGAGAGAGGGAGAGAGATGGGCGGGAAAGAACACCATTTATGGACTAGAGAATGTTGCATTTTCTTGGAGAAGAGGTAGATCTGGAACTGCTGAGACATACTAGTGGTCAGGTGATTTCAAGTCATGCGCACTGCTACCCCTAACTGTACAGAATCGTGAGCACTTGGAGTCTTGTTTTGCTCATTGGCCCCTTAAAGAGTGATCTAGCTAAAAAGAATTTTGATATTCCTTTGACAGTCACCATTACTGGGAACTGGTGAATATATCCCCTCTGCTATGCTCTCCCTCCTCGACTTCATAGCTGCCTAGATAATTGGCATGATTTATCTTTGGAAGTTTCCTGCTCTTTCTCATTTACTTATTGTCTGTACTTTTATAATGGTTTATTGTTTCAAGATAAAGATAAGATGATTTCCCCTGCATTCTGAACAAGTGTTTTCTATAAAGGAGTGCACCACACAATGGGGAAAAGACCACACAAAAGGGAAACCGTTGAACAATATACTATATTTAACCAGGAGCTTATATGGATTACTTTTTTCTCCCTGTGGAGATATATAGGGTCTTAATGTGGTAAAAATATAAAAATATGCCAGAATTTTTTGCCTTTCATTTCAAGACATTCATCACCATTCCCATTGCTTTGTAAAGCAAATTAAAAATGGGAGCATAATAGAATACAAGGCTATGGATCAGGAGATAGGATCTGGATACTACACTAACATATGGGACATAGGATCATAGATTTGTGTGTAGATATTACAGAGGGGATTGCTGCTTAGATATGGTTTGTAATACATGATCCTCCTTTATCTAATCATAATCTTTTATCATTCCATCTTTCTCTATTCTTTACAATTCCTAACACTGTTCTTTATCTTCACCAGGACTTTCAGTCCCTCCATCCATCAGATTTTACCCTGACCATCTTCTTTTTACTGAAGAATACACATCATCCTCCTTCATCTGTATTGGCCCCTTGGTGAACTAACTTAATTAAATTCTATCCTCTACTTTTGAATCATCCCCTCTCTTATCGCTGATGACATCTGCTAAATAGCAACCTTGGCTTACTCTCACCATCCCCCACCATTATGCCCATTCATCTGCTGCTCACTGGACTTAGAAAAAGGATGACTTGGTCCACTACACATCTAGGTTATCTAATCTCAATTCAGCCTTCCCTGAAACAAGGCAACCATCACTTCCTTAATTGGATCATTATATCATTCTCCATAAGGGCTATTCCAAACCATCTTATCTCACTTCAAGTTTCCCATTGCAACCATTGCACCTACGCTCTATGCCAAATACCTTGCTTTATACTTGAATTTTAAAAATTAAGGCCATTTGCCAAGAGCCCCTTCTCATCCCTTCCTCATCTCCCTCAATACCCCTTCCTTCACTCTTGTGTAAAATGAAGAGGTTGTCCTTTTTCCTGAAAAGGTCAACCCCTTTACATATACTATTAATACTATCCATACCTCTTTTTCTCTAGCAGATTGCCCCCACTATCATTCCCACATTCTCTTATTACAAATCTCTTGCTTTTATAAAGAGGAGGAGGAGTGAAGGGAGTAACCAGGATCCTTTCCTGCTGCCTATGAGCACACCTAGTATTTGATACCACTGATCATCTTATCCTAGATACTTTTTGGATTTTAATGCTATTAATCTCTCTTGAACTCTAGTGTTGCATTATCAACTGCTTAACAAATGCTTGTTGTCTAATTGACTGATCCTCTGTGTTCACTCAGTGACTTTTTCATGTTGTGAATTGTGACATTGGCCAAGTCACTTAACCCTCTGAATCTGTTTCCTTACCTAAAAATGTTGATGATAATAATGCCTACCCTACTTATCTCACAGCTTTAGTGTAAGGATCAAATGAGTTACTAGGTGTATATTTTGAAAAGGATATTCTACTGTATAGACATGAGGCATTATTAGTAAACACTTTCTTTACTTTTCTTCAGAACAAAGGTGTAACTAGGGTGAACTGATATAATTTTACCCAAGGTGCTGATATTTACTGGACACCAAGAACACTTGAAGCCCTTTGGAAACAATAAAGTTTGTAACTTAAGAAGAATAATAAAATTAGAAAGTTGTGACAAGGTGTTTTCTCCCTCTGTGAACCATACCTGACAGTGAGCTACTCCTTAGCATGGTCCTGTTCAGCTCCCCCTTCATCATGGCAGACTCCTCAGCCCCACATGAGCCTTGTTGCATCCTAAGCCACCACCAAAATCTTTGCTCGTCTCCTAGATATGTTTTGTGCCACTTGCCCAAGGTACAAAAATGCTAGTTACAGCTGGTTCCTAGAGAAAGTATAGCCTCACTGAGCAGTAGCTCTGTCTTTAAATAGGATCCTATGAATATGGTCATTATTATTGACATTAAGCTTTCTTAGTAGTCCAACCTGACATACAACTCTTTGGATAGCTCTGTCATCACCTTCCTTATGATATAGGTAAATTTCAGCAGAAAATTGTGGTTACATCTTGCTTTCCTTTATCTCCTTTCCTCTGCAGAAATCTTAGAAATCTCTTAACCATGCATAACATACACCTCACTGATTAGATGAAATTGGTATACTACAAGTGAGACATGACTTAAGTGTGTGCATGTGTGTATGTGTGTGTGTGTGTGTGTGTGTTATATATCTGCTGAATCTTAAAAGTATTAACTTGGAGTTTCATTTGAAATGAATTTAAAATGTCCCAATGAGTGAAGAATATAGATTTTGAAAAGAAATTGGGTTGATAATTCTTTAAGAAAATTTTAATATATATATTTTTTAAAAATAGATACATTCAAGTAAGTTGAAAAGGAAATGGGAAAGACAATGAAGAAAAGAGTCATTTAAAGTAAAGGAATTCTATCTTTTGAGAGAAATGATCTAATGATATTTATTTCAATGTAGGAAATATTTTTCAATACTCTGAAGGACATGAAATACTGGTTTAAATATTAAAGTTATAAAAATAAATATGGCAAGGTCTCTTCTCTCTCGGAGAGAGAATCCAATACAGGTGGGGATGGTGGCAGATAGGATAGAATGAAACTGTGAAAGTGCCTAAGAATCCTGACTTCAAAGGCTTGGTATTGAAATATACATATGACATTCTCTTCCTAAAGATGAGTATGTCACTCAAAATGGTACAGGAACCAGGAAAAGGGAGTACAGACTATCATAAACTACTATGAACCAATATAACAATCAGAAGAATACATATCATCTACATAATGCTTTAAACATTGCAAGCACTTAGAAAAGTTTTGTCATTTAATCCTAACCAACAACCCTAAGAGAACAGTGCTACTTTGTGCCCATTTTACAGACAAGGAAACTGAGGCTGAAAGAAGTTAAGTTACTTGTCCAGGATTATATAGTCAGTAAGTGTCTGTGGCAGGATATGAATTCATCTCTTCTTGGCTCCAAGGCTAGCACTATATCGCTGTACCACTGAGCTGCCAGAGATAAGTAGACATAGATAGATAGACAGACAGATAGACAGATAAATGGACAGCAATATCTCTATCTAATCTATGTCTATCTATATATGCAGAGAATGAAAGAGAGAGAAAGAGAGAGAGAGGGAGAGAGAGAGAGAGAGAGAACATAGACTTTTAAGTTTCAAATGAGGCACGTATACTCAGACATAGTATGAGGAGTAGAGACTGAGTGGCAATATGGCAATGATGTATACAAGCAATATATTTGTGTGTTCATAGGAAGGAACACTGGTAAAATAAAATAATCTCATAAATGATGAATGATATAACTATAACTGGACAGGACTACTCTAAGAAGGCACGTTCTCTTGACTATTGGAGCAATTCAATCTTTTATCATTACCACTGAGCCAATACCTGAAAGAAGGAAGATAAGACTATGAGTATTTCTAGCTTTACCTGTGGATGAAAATATACTTAACAGAAAATGGTTTTCTTCCTGAATATGTGTGTGTAGGTATGAGATTACCTCAGATACTGAGTCATTTAATTTTGATTCACTATGAAAGAGGTTCACACCCTCTGATTTTACCTGCTCATGCTATATTTTGGTGTCCCACACACATACACACACGCACGCACACACTGCTATAAAGACTGCACTATAGAACTGGGAATAGAAATATGTAACTCACCCTGCTTGCCAGTTAGAATCCCATACTTCATGGGACTGGGTACCTGTCAGTTAATCCTTCTAGGATATTTTTCAGCCAACACCATGATTACCAAATGGTCCAGTTGGGGCTTGCTGAGGGTCCATGAAATGGACAGAAGTAATTTCTTTTATTTCTTCCTTCTACAGATTTGCATTTGCAAGCTTTCAACATGAAGAAAATTTACTGTTTTGGAGTAGTTAGATTAATATTTCGATTAATAATGCCTATAAATCATAGAGCAGATGAGAGATTTTTCTTTTTTCTTTATTTCACTGTGCAAAAGGCACTACCCACCTATAAGCAGAACCCATTGCTGTTACCCACTTTACTCTTTCTGCCAGACTCTAGTGCCCCTCCCACCAGTCCTTCTACTTGGAGCCCAGATTCTTTTGGTAGAGAGATTGCAGCCTAGAGGAGGGAGTGGAGGTGGGGCAGGAAGTGGGGGTGGGTGAGAGTAAGATCAGAGTTCTATATAGTCTCAACCCCAGGCAAGGATATGGCATTACTTTAGGCTAGGTTCTATTGGAAAATACCAGAACGCAGGAACTCTCTGGGGGAGTGGAGGTGGCTAATGCTATCCATACTTCAGCAGAGCTCTGTCTTTAAGTATATGAATACATGTGCATGAAAGTGAGCATGCCCGTGGATGCAAACTTATATGCATGTGTAAAAATTGGCATGTCTTTGAATGCAAGTGAATGCATACAGAGTTTCAACAAACTTTAGGTCATGTTGATACACTCTGATTTGCAAAGAAAGAAAAAGTAGAAGCCTTAGGAATATAACTCTTTCTTTCCCATATACATGACAGGGTTTCTTCTCTCCTCTCTAGATATATTGGAAAAATTGGTGCTGTTCTATTATTCAGTTGTTTTTCAGTCATGCGTGACTCTTCATGGCTCCATTTGAGATTTTCTTGGCAAATATATTGGAGTAGTTTGCCGTTTCCTTCACCAGTTCATTTGACAGAGGAGGAAACTGAGGCAAATAGTATTAACTGACTTACCAAGGGTCACAAAGCTAGTAAGTGTCTGAGGCTTGGTTTGAACTCAGAAGATGAGTCTTTCTGACTCCAGGCTCAGCACTTGATCCACTGTGCCACCTAGCTGCCCACTGTGCACCTATTTGCCCACTGTGTTGGGAAGAAGCCTTAGTTAATTTGAATAATCCTTCCCTAATACCCAGAGGATAGCTTGGTAGTGAGAGAAAATTAAGGAGAAACTGGGTTTCTCTCTCTGAGCTAAATAATTTACATCATGGGAGCATAGAATTAAAGCTGAAAGGGTTCTGGGATCTAAGTCCCTCATTTTGTAGATAAGGAAACAGAAACTGAGAAATGCTAAATGACTAACTGAGGATTACACAGTTAGTAAATTTCTGAAATGGGTTTGAAGACATCTTCCTAATTCCAAGTTCAGTGCCATACCTGGAATATACCTCACAATTCGGTTCAAAGCATTCTGGGTAACAAGAGTTATCCATTCATTCTATTGCCTGAGATTCCTAAGTTGAGTGCTTATTAACACAATGGAGGAATTACAAATTTAATTTTGACTAAAACTGGTTTGCATCCTCCAAGCCAACCACCCACACAGAAAGAATCCCATCAGCAAGGGATCCAGTTGGAATAGCACTTGAGAAAATTCTTGAAGGGAGCTCATGGTTCCCAAGGGGAGACGGAAGAGAAGAGAAAAAAACCAGCTTTCTTGCTTGTGAAGAAGAAGGGATTTGAGAGATGACAAGGTCTTCATTGTACAAATGAGGAAACTGCCCAAGTTGTCCCTATAGTGGCCCTCATGGGGACTTAGCTAGCTCTCCTTGATTGTTTCCAGCAATGAGGTATTTCCTGAATGAAACATATGGAACATTCCAGCTCTGAGTCTATATGTAAGTGTTAATAATTTTAGCCCAGAGTAAAATTTGCTCAACTCTGGTGGGAGACATGTTTCTTCTAGCATCTCAGTGATTTCAGGAAAGGCTAGGCATCTCCTGTCTCTCAGGTAGTAACCCTTTGCTACAACTCTTATGATCTTTACCTCACAAAATTTTGTCCAAGGAAAAGAAATTCCACCAATATCTATATCCAGCTGTGTTCCAGCCACCATCACCATGTTAGATATAGTGACTACAATACATGAAGTCCTTTCTCTCTCTGGCACCTAGGAAGGGTAACCCTATATAAGGGAGTTTTACCTTTGCCTGAAAGGACAACCAGAGAAAGGCCTAAGCAAAATTTCAAAGTGGGAAGTATGTCTTCATCTCTTTTCTACTTAATTCTCTTTGAGGCATCCTCATCTTCCTTTTTTGTACCTATCAAATCCCCCAATTACTTATGATATATATGCTATTCCCTAGCATCCCAGCAGTTTAAAATGGCACTCTAACTGGTGTGGAGACATGAATTTCAAACATTGCCAGAAGGAAGCAAGAGCATTTGGGTTGCAATAAAGGCCCTTTCAACCTCTCAAATCATACTTTGTTGGTAGACAATCTCTTGCTTCATCTGCACATAAGCCTGGTTTGTCTGTGAATGATGCACAGAAACAGTAGGATGTGAGCTCACCATAGTTAAGAAACTGGTTGATCCCAACCTTGGCCTTCCCATTACTTCACACTCACAGGGTTACAGATTTAAAGCTACAAGGGACCTTAAAAGTCCTCTACTCCAACCACCTTACTTCAGAGATGACAAAAGCGAGACCCAAAATGTTTATGTAACTTTCTCAAGATGACCCAAATAGTAAGAGGCAGACAGGATTTGAACACAAATCTTCTGACATACTTTTTTTTTCACTGTACCAGACTGCTTCAAAAAATCAAGATCGCCATATTATGCAGAGATAACTTGTAGTCCATCTCTAAAGTCTTGACATTTTCAGTGATGTCATTGGGATCCCCCTCCAGGGGAATTACTGTATTTTACACAGAACTGAATACAGTATGCATTATGTATTAACTGTGTCTTTGTGTGGAATTGTATAGGAGAAAGAACAGGTATCATATTCTTGTAGGTTCATTTTTTGTTTACCTGACTGTCTGATGTAGAGTTTTATCAAATTACAGCTATCTCCACCGCCCAGGTAAGCCTTTCCAACCCTTGCCTTCCCCCATCCCCCAGCACTGCAGTCACCTGCCAGGAAATACATGTTAAGGGTGAGTCTTAAGTATATATATCAACAGAAGCAAACTTTAATTTGAAAATATCAATGTTCACTGATAAGTAGAACTAAACAATTTCTGCCTCCTTGATTTACATTTGAGTTAATGTTTCCAATAGAAAACATTATTTCTGGAATGTATAGCTCAACTGTAAAAATCTTACCCTCCCAAAAACATCAGGAATAGCTAAATATATATGCAACATTTCACAACCAAAAAAAAATTAGTTTATAAATATACACACATTTGGGGAAGAATAGACAGTGGAAGGTTTTTAAAAGTAAAAATAGAAAAACTTTCCATGATTTCTGGAGATAATTTCTACATAATTTACTGCTTAAAAGAACAGGGGAAAAAAGACTTGATCTTAATGATTCTTTAAACCGTCTGGGATTTTCAGGAGTTGAAAATTAGTTTATTTATTATTCCTTTCATATGACATCATCTTTTCTGGAGTCATTTTTCAAAAGAGGAAGCAGAAGTAGCCCAAATCACAACTAAAAAACACATTTTAAATGCATTCTTTAAGCCAACAAGAACCAGGAAGTATGGAGACTATTATATTGTAAGAAAACCAAGTTATACAAAATGTCAAGTAGAATTTCCAGCCTACAAAGGCTCTCCTGAGTTCACCCAAGTTCAGAAAAATGTCTAGATTTCAGGTAGTTATCTAACACCTACATAGATTCAGCACTCTGGGTCAAATCAAAAGGAATTTATGTGTCAAAAAGCTAGTTACATGTACAATTGTAACCTATGGACTAAAATTATCTATGTATATGTATGGGGAACTTCTTAATGTAACCTTTGTGACCGAAACTCTCACAACATGGGGAATTCCTCATCTCTCTGGCTTATGGCCCCACCCTTAAAATCTGGGAAAATCTCTACGTGACACCTGCCTGCTGGTGTGCAGCAGCCAACTCCCCTTTGCAAGCACACAGGTCACAAAAATAGCAAGCTAGAACTCATAGCTGGGCTCAGAGCTTTTACAGTCAGGCACTGTCTCCAAAAATTATATGTAGCAATTCCACAGAGGGAGGATGATATTCAGGATGCAGACCAAGATATATATTTTTAAGTATGATCAATATGGAAATTTGTTTTGCTCAGCCACAAAAATCTGTTTATACTTATACATGTATACACATACATATATATATATATATACATATATATATTCAATGTAGGGGGAAGGTGGGGAGAGAAAATATATTTTTTCTTAATTGACAAAAATATTTTAAAAATGTATCAGATAATCTCATTGAAACCAGCTGTGCTCCCAGTAGGGGTTTCCTTCTGTGATCCTTCACAGCCCTCAACAGGTACCATCAAGTGCCATCACCAACTGTGACTTTCTGGCTCAGAGTCTATATGTAAGTGTTAATAATTTTAGCCCAGAGTAAAATTTGCTCAACTCTGGTGGGAGACATGTTTCTTCTAGCATCTCAGTGATTTCAGGAAAGGCTAGGCATCTCCTGTCTCTCAGGTAGTAACCCTTTGCTACAACTCTTATGATCTTTACCTCACAAAATTTTGTCCAAGGAAAAGAAATTCCACCAATATCTATATCCAACTGTGTTCCAGCCACCATCACCATGTCAGATATAGTGGCTACAATACCTGAAGTCCTTTTTCTCTCTGACACCTGGGAAGGGTAACTCTACTACCTGAGAACACTTCACTTGTTAAGGAGCTGATAGAATACTGTGATTCTTCTCAGATTACATATTGGAAGATTTCAAGTCATGAATGAGAATTTGTGTTTGTCATTCCCTAGAGCATCAAAGCAATGCCTAACTAAGAAATGATAATCAGGGAAGCAACGAGGGGCATGCCTCAGCACACTCACAGGTCAGCATATGTACGTATGTACATATATACATACATATATATGCACATACACACATACCTTGCAGTATAGCAGTGTTTTGTATCAGAAAGAATCTGGGACTTGCTGTCAGAGGATCTAGGTTTGATGGCTCAAAACTTGGCTTAGTTATTAAGTATCACAGATTTCAAATTGGACCAGACCTTGGATGTCACCTAATTTGACCTCTTCCATTTGTAGATAAGGAAACTCTGAGCCCAGGTAGATTAAGTGAATTAATGAGGGTCAACACTTGAATAATCTATATCTGTTTCTATGCCTATGTCTGTGTCTTTCTATTTCTCTTTTTCTGTCTCTGTCTGTCTCTATCTCTGTCCCCCCATCCCCACCCCACCCACTACTCTTCTGCAACATATGTGAGCATGCACACACACATATAGGGATTGAATTTATTATTTCCTTGTTATAGGGAACTTTTGAATAAATCCACCAATACAGGTGGTTTCTCTGAAAATTTTAGCCTTAGATAAGAGTTGCAAAGGGTGTGAAGTGATTTGTCCAAGGTCAAATAGCCAGTATGGACCAGAGCTAAGGCTTGAATCCAGTTCTTTCTGGCTTCAGGGTTACCATGCCATGCACATCCTATGATATGCGAATGTGTATATGGAGAGACATCATGGCAAAGTGAATAAACAGCATCCAAACTAGACGTTGGTTTAAGTCCCTCCTAGCCAATAAATATTTACTGAATAAACTATGCTAGGGCATCGCCAGGCATCTTGACTTACATTTGCCACTTGACCCCAATGACTCTGGAGGATAGAGTGAGGCTGATAACACAGCCCTGCCCCACTTAAATCCAATTCATTTGCAAGTCAAGTCATCATCCTCCTGATGCCATGGTCCTCTTTGAGAATGAAGGACCAATAACAACCACCACTGCCACAACAACCACAACCACAAACCACAACTAAACAACAAATAACACCTCTGAAACATATCAGCAGTCTGACTCTGAGTGAGTCACTTAACCTCTTACTGTCCCTAGATAACTCTCAGACTACACTGTGGAAAGAAATTACTCATCTCCTTTGGTAGAAAGTGTTCCTTACTAGGACGTTCTTCTAACAGTGAATGACAGATCCTGTGAAGATTTACCTATACATGAACATTGGTGTATAAGTATCTAGATGGGTAGCTGACAGTCTCTGGAACTATTCTTCCAGCCGCCTGCTTTATTTGCCAGCTTGGATCCCTAGAGAGCAGCCACTTCTTCTCCCTGGAGAGTCTAGGACAGGCTTGGAGAATGGTGGTGGAAATGTCTTTCTAACTCTAAAGCTCCTGTGCTCCTCCTCTTGATGTGCCAGTTGATATCAATTAGTCGGCCAGACTTTATTTTTGTATTTACTAGGGTCATCTGATAAAAACAGCCAGCATAAAACATTCCCCCAAAAGTTGGTGATACATTTCCCCACAAGTACATATTGTGTGCAGGGTTAAGTGGAATGAAGCTTAGAGCACATGTGCCAAAGGGATAACACACTCCTGGAGGTCCTTTGACTGGTGGCCTTGAGATGATCCCTTTAGAGAAGGGGAAGTTTTCTACTTGGTTCCTTATAGATTCACCAAGCAGCCTTTCTTCAGTGTTTCTAGCTAGTTCTTGGCTCTCAATGCAGACACTGTGGCTAACCACTGTCTTTCTGAAAAAAAACTGCAAGTCCAAATCCTCTAACCTGCCAAAGTTCACAAAGTTTTCCCCTGGTCAGGGAAGGAAGGGGATGAAGTTGACAACACCCTCCTCCCTTACTTACACTTACACACACACACACACACTTAGAGACCTCTACCACCAGACTACCAGATGCTCAAATACATGGTCTCTACAATGACTGGCTATTTTATACAAAATTTTCTGATTTATTAAAAAGCAAATCTTCCAAGTGAAGTTTCAGTAAATTTTGAACCCACTTATTAAAAATATTAATATGGAGCTCCTTCTGATTAGGTTTCATGGCATTGGAAAAGATGAAAATTTCAATTTCAATTAAAAAAAACTTTGTAATATTTGGTGAATGATTTTTTTAAAAAAGAATATCGTGATTTATTAAGCATAAACAAAAAGGCACTTCTTTCATTTGAATTTATATATCTTTGTGAATCTTGTTTTTTAATTTTTTTTCAATCATGACCATCATTAAAACTAGGTATCAAAATAAACTGAGTATAAAATCAGACCTTCAATTGCTCTATCACAAAAAGCTGAACCAAGGTTTTTAAAAAATAATGAAACATCTTCAATTGTGTTACTAAAAATCAAGAATGATATTAAAGTGAGAACAAAAATTCTTAATTATTACAAAATATCATTTCCAAAATAAAATTTCATTTTGACCTCATCATTTTAAAATTTTGCTTCATGCATCTATTTAGCTAACTTTCTATATAGTAGTTATTGATAGTGTTATGTGATTCATAAAATTTGGAGATCATTGAAATAAACTAATATAAATATCCCACATCATCTTTCTTTGGGAATTCTCTCTCACCTCTGATTTCATTACGTCTCAAGCTTAGGAAGCAAAGACTTCATGTTTAATTGTTTAGTTGGTTCTTTATGCTGCATTCACATCACCTTAAATTTGAAGTAGCCAGATAGCTCAATAGGTAGAGCACTGGTCCTGCAATCAGGAAGACCTGAGCTCAAATACAGGCTCAAGCACTTATTCTTTTGTGTTCCTGAACAGGTCACTTAACTAATCTTTTTCTGCCTCAGTTTCCTAAACTGTAAAATGGGTATAAACATAACACACATCTCCCAGAGTTGTTGTAAAGATCAAATCAGATATTTGTGAAGTACTTAGCACTCTGCCTGGCACATAATAGTTGCTTAATAAATTAATTAATAAATAATAACAAATTAATGAATTTCCTCCCTTTTTGAATTTTACTTGTAACTATTGATTAAGAGAACTCTAGACTTCTAATATGCTTTTCTTTTCTACATGCACTTTTTTATATTTCTTTTTTGTCATTTTTAATTGGCAATATGGAGTTCTAGTCTACAGCATGTAACAGTTTGATATTGATTTAATCTTATAATGTCCTTCCACCAAATTTTAGTATCTATAGCTGTGGTATTTAAAGCCTGACTCTCAAGCTTCCTTTTTCTTTCTATGGTTCTCACAATTCAGTCAACAAACATTTGTTAAGCATTTTATGGTATGCTAGACAATGTTTTAAGAAAAAAAAAAGGTTGCTCCTGCCCTCAAGAAGCCTACATTCTAATGAGAATGACTATAAGCAATGTTTATATAAATACAATGGTGTATGGGGTGGTCAGGGGAACTAGTATCCCTGGCATAGAGTTAGTGAGCCCTTTTTCAGGGCTGTTCATCTACCTTTGGTGTCTATCTGATACTCAGCTTTCACCTGTGGCTTCAAGGAGCTATAGCATACACAGTGCCACAACTCAGTAAACTGTTTCAGCAGACAATTTAAACCATTTTGAGGATAACTTACAAAACAATTGGTGAGTTAGTGGGGTGCTGACCTCAAGCAGGTGAAGACCCCCCCTTCTCTCTCACCAATGGTCTGGCCAGATGAGAATAATTTGTTCTAATGGCCATGAAGCTGACTGAAGCAGGTGCTGTGGAATGCTTAGAGTTTGGTCCAACATGAAAGGTCATCCACTGCATCCTGGGCCATCACCGGTGATCTTGATTTTTATCTTGATACTGAACTCCAATGATTCTGGAAGAAAGAGTGAAACTGAACACTTAAGTCCAAGAGAGGCTGCCTCTCTTAAGTCCAATTCATGCAGCAGTCAAGACATCACCTTATGGTGTCATTGGAAGAGTGCAAGCAAATTAGAGCTCAGGACTGCAGGGTGGGCTTTTCTCCCAGAAGAGGAGTTTTTAAGAACTCTTGAGAGTGAAGAAAGGTACAAGACCTTTTTTTCCAACACATGGAAAAATAACACAACAATGAGACTGGGGATGGCACCTGCAATTTCCTTCCTCAGACCTAACTCTCTAAGGTAGACTCTGAGAAGTGAAAGCTAAAGGGACAAGAAGCAAATTATGATCTTCCTTCCTTCCTTCCTTCTTTTCTTTCTTTCTTTCTTTTTTTTTTTGGATAACTTTTTTTTAATTAAGATCAATCCATTTACTTTTTATATGCAGAAATGTTATTAGTATTCTTTTTTATGGTAATTTTTATTTACTTTTTTTTGTTTTCAACATTTACTTCCACAAGATTTTGAGTTCCAAATTTTCACCCCATCTCGCCCCTCCCCCCACCCCAAGATGGCATGCATTCTAAATACCCCTTCCCATAGTCTGCCTTCCCTTCCATCTCCCCCCCCCTTATCCCCTTCCCCTTCAATTTTCTTGTAGGGCAGGATGGATTTCTGTACCCCATTTCCTGTATTTCTTATTTCCCAGTTGCATGTGAAAACATTTTTTTAAACATGTGCTCTTAAAACTTTGCGTTCCAAATTTTCTTCCTTCCTCACTCCCCACCCACCCTCATTGATAAGGCAAGCAACTAAATATAGGTTATATATGTGCAGTTATGCAAAATACTTCCATAATAGACATGCTGTGAAAAACTAACTCTATTTCCCTTAATCCTATCCCACCCACCCATTTATTCTATTCTTTCTTTTGACACTGACCCTCCTCCGAAGTATTTGCTTCTGATTACTCCCTTTCCCAATCTGCCCTCCTCTCTATCATTCCCCTATTCTCTTGTCCCCTCCCCTCCCCCATTTTCCTGTAGGGTGAGACAGATTTCCACACCCAATTGAATGTGTATGTTATTCCCTCCTTAAGTCAAATCCTATGAGAATAAGATTCACTCATTCCCTCTCACCTTCCCCCATTTCCCCTCCACTGTAAGAGCCTTTTCTTTTCTGTTTTTTTTGTGGGATAGTTTACCCCATTCTACCTCTCCCTTTCTCTTTCTCCTCGTATATTTCTCTCTCACCCCTTAATTTTATTCTCCAGATATGACCCCTTCATTTTCAACTCATCCTGCACTCTCTATCTATCTATCTATATCTATATATATGTATATACAATTTTTCCCCTCCAACTACCCTAATACTGACAAAGATCTCATGAGTTACAAATATCATCTTTCCATGCAGGAATGTAAACAGTTCAACCTTAATAAGTCTCTTATGATTTTCTCTTTCCTGTTTACCTCTTCATGTTCCACTCGAGTCTCCTATTGGAAAATCAAATTTTCTATTCAACTCTGGTCTTTTCATCAAGAATGCTTGAAAGTCCTCTATTTCACTGAATGACCATTTTTCCCCCTGCAGGATTATGCTCAGCTTTGCTGGGTAGGTGATTCTTGGTTGTAATCCTATCTCCTTTGCCCTCCAGAATATTATATTCCATGCCCTGCAGTCCCTTAATGTAGAAGTAGCTAAATCTGGTGTTATTCTAATTGTGTTTCCACAATACTTGAATTGTTTCTTTCTGGATGCTTGTAATATTTTCTCCTTGACCTGGGAACTCTGGAATTTGGCTACAATATTCCTAGGAGTTTTCTTTGGGTATCTCTTTCAGGAGGAGATTGGTGGATTCTTTCAATTTCTATTTTGCCCTCTGGTTCTAAAATATCAAGACTGTTTTCCTTGATAATTTCTTAAAAGATGATGTCTAGGCTCTTTTCTTGATGGTGGCTTTCAGATAGTCCAATAATTTTTAAATTCTCTCTCCTGGATCTATTTTCCAGGTCAGTTGTTTTTCCAATGAGATATTTCAAATTGCTTTCTAATTTTTCATTCTTTTGGACTTGTTTTACAGTGTCTTGATTTCTCATAAAGTCACTAGCTTCCAATTGCTCTATTCTAATTTTTAAGGAAGTATTTTCTTCAGTAATCTTTTGAACTTCCTTTTCCATTTGGCCAATTTTGCCTTTTAGGGCATTCTTCTCCTCATTGGCTTTGTGGACCTCTTTTGCCATTTGGGTTAGGCTGTTTTTTTAAGGTGTTATTTTCTTCAGTATTTTTTGGGTCTCCTTTAGCAAGCTGTTGACTTGTTTTTCATGATTTTCTTGCATCACTCTCAGTTTTTCCTCTACTTCTCTTACTTGCTTCTCAAAATCCCTTTTGAGCTCTTCCAAGGCCTGGGACTGATTCATATTTTTCTTGGAGGCTTTGGATGCAGGAACTTTGGCTTTGTTGTCTTCTTCTGGTTGTATGTTTCGATCTTCTTTGTCACCAAAGTAAGATAATATAGTCTGACTCTTTTTGCACTGCTTACTCATGATCCTGGCCAATTACTTGAGTTTTAAACTCTTTGTTAAGGCAAAAGTCTACTTCCAATGTGAAGAGTGTACTGTCCCAAGCTTCAGGGGTTTGTACAGCTGTTTTCAGAGGTACTTCTAGGGACCTGTAAATTTTCAGTTCTTCCAAAGTGCTATGATAAGGGGTGAGGTGTTTTCTCTCCACCACCACAACAAGCTGCACTGCACCAGCGTTCTTCCTTGCCCCAGGACCACCACACAGAACTGCGACCCAGATCCAAGCAAGAGATTCCTGCCTCAGCACTGGCAAAGAGATCCCTGCAATCCCACTCTTATCAGCCACTCTATTCCCCCTCAGTCTGTGGGTGGAAGCTCAGGAAAAAGCTGCAGTCCCGGGCCACGCTTGAGACTTGCCACTGAGACCTAGCACCTCTCTCACCACAGTCATAGACTTTTCCCTCTGACCTTCTAAGTTGTCTTTGGTGTTCAGGGGTTGAGAAGTGTGGAAACTGCCACAGCTGCCCACAATTCAGCCCTCTGAGGCCTGCTCCAGGGTCGCCTGCGCGCCCACACCAAACTGTGCTCCTCTCCCGCCCGGCGCGATATACCTTTCTGATCAACCATCCAGGCTGTCTTTGGCTGGAAATTTATTTCACTCTGTCTTTTTGTGGGTTCTGCTGCTTTGGAATTTGTTTAGAGCCATTTTTTATAGGTATTTGGAGGGCTTTGAGAGAGAGCTCAAGACAGTCATTGCTTTCCCTACACCATCTTGGCTCTCTTTCTTTCTTTCTTTCTTTCTTTCTTTCTTTCTTTCTTTCTTTCTCTTTCTTTCTTTCTTTCTTTCTTTTCTTCTCTCTCTCTCATTCATGACTGAAGTGTTCAAAGGCAAAAAATAGATAAAGTAGAAGTGGTTATCCTAACCTCACCACCACCCCCTTCCCTATTGCCACCACAATACTTCAGTTGGGTACAAATGATACCCATTCCAGTCATGTCCATTAATTTTTTTTAAGGACTGCCCCTGACTGATAAAATCTTCTTTCTAATAAACATATGCAGTTGACTCTGTCCTGTGTATTTCCTTGTGCCCTTTTGATCACCTCATGAGTGAGTAGGACAGTTATGCAAAAGAGAATTATCTTTCCTAACCCAGGGCTGGGATCCCAACTCCCCCAACCCATCATTAATGGAATTTTCATCATTTATATGTCTCATAACTGTACTTATAAGGGCAGAAATACTATGATCTTTAGTCCTTTAAATCTGTACCATTAGATCAGAATTCTAAACCTTTTGTGAGCCATAGTGATTACACAGTATAAATAAAAGGTCTTCTTAGAGTTGGTAGGGTGGGGGGGGGGAGAGAAAGGTAAGCATTCTGCAGAAGATTGATCAAACTTCAGTTCAAATAAACTGAAATTAAAATTAGTCTTGGTCCAAGATGAATTTTGAAGGAAGTCAGGGAACTTAGGAGTTAGAGGTAAGGAGGTAGAACATTCCAGTTATAGGGAACAGCCAATGAAAATTATTAGAATTGAGACCCTTCATGAACCCGAAAGAGGTTTTCTTGGCAAATTTATAATGTAATAGTTTACAATTTCTTTCTCCTGTGGATTAAGACCAACAGAGGTTAAGTGATTTGCCCTGATTCATACAGCTAGTGAGTTTCTGAGGTTGGATTTGAAATCAGGTCTTCCTGACTATAGGCTCAGCACACTATCCACTAAGCCATCTAGCTGTCTCCTCTTAACAATTAGAGCTAATTGTAGTAGAATGCGGCACCTTTGGAAGTAGTGTGGCTATTATCACTAGTTGCCTTCAATCAAAGTCTGGATGGCTATTTGTCATGTTTGTTTTAGAGTGAATTCTTACTCAGATAGAGATTGAATCAGATAGCCTAGGAGATTTCCTATAAATCTCAGAGTCTGTGATTCCCTAAATTTTATGAGGATAAAAACCTTTTCTTAATTAATTTGTTTCTTCCTTAAGACTTTGCATAGTGCATTGTACAAAATAAATGATTAAAAATGTCAGTGAAAAATACTACTGACATATAAGGTATTACTCTCATGTGGAATATGCTAACATTAGAAAGCCAAGGTCAGACATTTGGGATGAATACCTGTCATCCATCTGTGAACTAAATAGGCTAACAAGTTGTAAGCCTATCATATCACATAATTGTGTCTGAGTGCACATAATCTCTCAGTGCATGCCACGTAGAAGATACAAATGTAATAAGAAAGCATATACTTTTTGTGTCAACAACCAAGTATGTTTGAATACTTACCTCATATTGACACAACCTAAGTAAATAACCTGAGAAGAAATGCAGTGGAGAAGCCGTGCCCTCATATTTCAGTTACTAGATCAGCCAGGCCAGCCCATTGCAATGACCATATCACTGGTCTCATAACTGGTAAGTTCACTTACCAGTCAACTCACACATCTAATATGTGCTCAACATTGTGCCGAGCAAGGCATCTAAAAGAAGCATAAAATTTTGTTCAGCTCCTGTGGGCAACATGATTCAATGGCAGGAACATTTGGACACCCAAGAAAGAAACCAAATGTAATATAAGGATCATTAGGCACGAATTCATGAGACATGAGTTCTAGGCTTGGCTCTTCAACTAACTAGTTCTCCTTAGAAAAATCAAGTTTCATTCATTCATTCATTCATTCATTTACTTATTTTTAGCCCTCAGACTCCTTATGTGTAAAGAAAGGCAACTTGAGCAATTGATCCCTAAAGTTTCTTTTAGCTCACTTATTCTAGACAATATGAAGAATTTAAAAGCAATGGAGATCAAGAGAAACAAGAGAACATCATTATCTGGGCTAGTAACAAAAGGTTTCATAGAGGAATCTGGACTGGACTGGATAGATGACTATGGATGACTAGCATGGAAAAGGGAAGACACTCTAGATAGAAGCAAAGCATGAGCCACAAAAAGGCAGAAACAAGATATGAGGCCCTGTAAGGCCCAGCTGGAGAGTGGAGTCAATAATCAGAAGGAGTGAGAAATGAGATGGTCATGGTGGAATGGGATGATCATCTTAGAATAGACATTGCAGGAAATGATTCTATCTTATTCTATTCTCTTTCATAGTTATTGTATATTAATAGCATTTTATGGGTGTCATATGCTCCCTGCTAGACTATAAAGTCCATGAAGGCAAGGGCATTGTCTATAATGAGTAGCACAGTACTTTTGTACGTAATAGACACTTAATAGGGAGCAAAGATACGTCCTTAAGACTCCATATATAACTAATAATGAACATTTACACTGGCCCATCAAAACATGTTCCCAAAATGGGAGATATGGTCCCCAGGTGGGTGTGAGTAGGCTCAGGAGCAGTTGGGGTTCACTGAATTTAAAAAACATATTTTACCACACAATCATTGCAGATTTTATGCCAATTTTTTCCCCAAAAAGTTGTATGCAATCACTGTGTGAAACTTTTAAAAAAATTTGTGCTGGTATTACTTAAAAATCATTTATTGCTAAACTGTCTTTGGTACAAGATTAGGATGCAAGGAATACTTGTGAATATACATTAAAATTGGGAAGATGAAAGTCTTACCATATTGTATGACTTACTCATAACTCCCATTGGGCCCACGGCTCTTCATTGGGTTGAGTGACAATACTGTTAGTACTGAAGTATTCTAAAAAAAAAACATGCAAGGTGGCTTTCGAAAATATACTGACAATGCACATGACTGAGAATTCTAGGCTCGGTGATTTGCGATGCACGAGAGATAAACGCATATCCGTATGCCACTGGTGAATATATTGCTGCTCTATTTACCTTTTAATCGGCAGTGTGATGAACAGAATTATACTGTACAGTGATTACACGATGAAAGGTTGTAAAGCAATTTTTGGACTGAAAAAACAGGATGCGACAATTATGCTGTGATGACAATGATGTGGTGAGATATGGTAAAGGGGTGGTGGCAGCATAAGGAAAGATGAGAAGAAAATTTTGAAAAATCATTCATACATGTTTCATCTGTTGTGTAACAGAGTTTAAATCATAGTGATCACTTTATTTTCCAAATGAACACAAAATGCAAGTTATAACTGATCAGTGGTCAGGTCCTCCAACAAGTCTAATGAGCAGGTGTTGGCAGGCGAGTGTGTGGTACATTGTCCAGTAGTCCAACATGCATCAACAGGAATATGTGCATGTAATGACTTGTTTACAGCATGATACTATGTGCTTGCCTGACACAATATTGTATCATCAAAATTTCAATATGGGAAAAAACCACAAATTTATAATAAATTATTAAATTTAAGATGTGTCATTTTAAAATATATATATATATATATATATTATATTGTTTTGAAATGATGCAAAAAAAATTAAAGGGTTGAAGAAAGTAGATTTCAAGGAGGTGCTGAGTACTTTTTTTTAAAAAGGGCAGTAGGCCAAATAAGCTTGGGAACCTCTGCATAAAAATGCCAAACTCTTTAGTCAACCACTTTGTTTACTTGACAGTTATAGAAAACTGCACTTAGAATGAACAAAAAATATGGATTGGGAGAGAATGAAGTAAATGGGCAGTAGGTGGGTCCTTTAGTCATGCAAACATCTTACTCTTCTTCAACCTATTCTATTTAAAACAATGCCTTGCTCTTGCATCCCAGGGAAAGGCTTATTTTAGGATGAGCTATGTGGGTACATGATCAACAATGAGGCAAAAATAGGCAAAGGTGATTTGAGAAGAAAATAGCCTTCTTGGCAGTTTGATCTTTGGGGGTATTCACACAAAATCAGAGAGTACAAGAACAGCTCATTCACTACCGGAAAGCTCTAGAAATACTGCCAAATAGAGTGATCCCCCATGTTTGTTTCTGGTACTCACAGCTATAGACACAGCACAGCATCATCAGAAGAGCCAGCTTTGGAGGCAATATGGCCTCGGTTTAAATCTTTCCTGATACCTACTGGATATGTGACCCTGGAAAAGTCATATGATTTCCAGGTGCCCCATGCAAAGTTCAAAATTAAAAATTGTTGAGATTTTCCTATTTGTGCTAACAGATGGGGATTCCTCATTTGACTTTCCTTATACCAGTAAAATCACAAATCTTGACAAAATATGTATCTATCTGTCTGTCTTTCTATCTACATGTATGTATGTATATATATATATAAGCTGTCATCATCCAAAGAATCAGAAAAAATCAGAAGTAAAAAGAATATTAAAAATCATCTAATCTAACACCCTAGTTTGACAGAAGAAGAAACTATGTCCAAGTGAAGTTATTATGAGTATATGAAACTGCAATTGGAAGCATTTTGGAGTGATCATCTTGTCTGATTGCAACTTTTCTTTTTTTTAAAAAAAAACAAGGTGAGGCTTAGACAGTTGACATTTCTTTTCCAGGGACATTACTGGTAGAACAAGAATTGAAATTTAGGTCTCTCCATACTTTAACTCAAGTTATCTGTTCCACCACTTTCATTGACTCCTGGCAGGTAAGTTGAATTTTTTCTGCTTTGTTCAGCTTGACATCACGGTTACACAGATGATCTCTGTCATTCCATTTTCTTCAAGGAAGCAAAGTCTTCCTTAGCTAGAACTAAACATAACCCACATTTCAGGATGATAAAATTCTTCTAAAAATGATCAATCTTATCATATTGCTTGCCTTCTCAATGGATTAAGGAGGAACTAGAGGTAGGGAGAGAATATGGAACTCTAATTTTTTAAATGAATGTTAAAAATAAATATCAATAAATAATTTTTAAATAAAAATGATTAATCTATAGGGCTTTGGCCAAGTCACTCACCCATGTTATAATGTTCACATCTGACAATCTCTCTACTCCGTGGTTCTATCTACCCAGCAGCTTGCTTTGAGGAAAATATTAAAGAACATCATATAAGTATGGCATTATTATTATCATTCCGTGGCATTCAAAAACTGGATTAGATATTATCCATTGCATAATTTGACTAAATTGACAGAGGTTTTGTAATCTTCCATCTCAACTCACTAATTTTACAGAGCAGGAAAATGATGCTCAGAATTCATGGGATCATAGAATTATAGATAGAAAGGACCTCAGGCATAATTTAGTTCAATCTCCTCATTTTACAAATTAAGAAACCAAGGCTTGATGATGGGAAGTGACTTGCCTAAAGTCACACAACTAATAAATGCCAGAAGCCAAGATTTGCTCCCAAACCTAGAGTTCTTTCATACTGTGTCTAATGGTTTTAAAATAATCATTCCTAGTTTTATTTCTTTTGTTTCTCAGCATGCTGGCTTCTCAAATTTCACCACCATAAACGTTGCTAGTCCTTTGGTAGATGAGAAGTAATGAGGTAATTTTGTTGTAGTTGCTGACAGAGCACATGAAGCATGTTACTTAAGAAAGCTGGATGTTGAAAACCGTAATAAACAGAAGCCAGGGCAGCGCCATTTGTAACCAATAAAGTATCCTTCTCTTTGAGTTTTATTTGAGTGTAGCCACCAGTGAAGAAGTAAAGGAGGGCAAGAATTCTGCAATGATGAGATAGTTTGGATAATAGCCCATTGTGTTAATTTTGCATTTTCATGGTAACAACTGTTTGGGGATGTGAAGAGAAACACAGATCCCAAGGAGCAAAGAACAATCATGCCAGACTAAGTTAATAAGCATTTATTAAGTGCTAACTACATGCCAGGCACTGGGCTAAGATTTAGGAATACAGAGAAAAGAAAAGGAAAAGAGCAATGAAACAATCCAGTCCCCTGCCCTGAAGGAACTTACAGACTAATAGGGTAAACAACATGCAAACTACTGTGTACAATATGGAAGAAAAGAGTGAGACAGGAAGGTATTAGCAGCCATGAGAGGAGAAGGAACCTGGAGAAGATAAGTTTAGCTGAGTCCTGAAGGAAGTCAGGAAAACAAAAGGCAGAGCATTCTAGTCATAAGGGACAGTCAGTGCAAAGACTCTAAAACAGGAGATGAAGTATCATGTATAGTTATCCTTTAGTGAACACTGAATGACAACTCATTTCTACAATTCTTTAACATTCACAAATGCCCCTATGAAGAAGGTTTTAAAGATATCGTTATTCTCTTTTTACTTATGGGGAGATCGAAAGTGAGAGAAAATGCAACTTATCCATGGTGACGCCGGCATGTAGTTGGAAAAGTGGATAGAATGCTGGGGTTAGATCAAGAAGAGCTGAGTTCTAATACTACTTCAGATATTTACTAGCTGTGTAATCCTGGGAAAGTAACCTCTGTTTGCATCATTTTCCTCATCTCTATGTCTTTATGCTGATGATTTACAAACCTTACAACCCTTAACTGATCTTTCTGCTGACCACCAATCACGTCTCCGAATACGTTTAAAACATCTAGAATTGGGCTTCCAGTAGACATCTGAAACTTAACATGTCAAAAATAGAACTCATTATCTTTCCCCTAAACCTTTCCCCACCATCTTCCTCCCTATTGTAGAGGGCGACACTATCCTCCTCCTAGTCTCTCAGGCTCACAACCTAGGAGTCATCCTGGACTCCTCACTGTCTTTCACCTCTGCTCCTCCCACATCCAAGCTGACTTTCTAGTCTGCTGGTTACAGCAGCAGCTGCAGTTGAAACCAAGCATAGATTGGATGTAAAGTCACAGTTCAACAAAGCCTAACCAAAAAAAAAAAAATTAATGGTGTAGAGCTGTGAATTTGCATCCACCATGCATAAGGGGATTTCTAGCACACTCCAGGAAGAGGAAAAAGGGCCAACCAGGAAGTATGAGTTACCTCTTTGCCACATATGCCTTCCAAGATTGAGCCCACTTTCCCTTGGATTATGTATGTAATGGTGGGAGGGTGTGTTATATACTGGGGGGGGGGGATGTTTTGTACCAACTACACAACTTTAATAAATATTCCTTTCTAAAATCTAACTTTTTTGGGTGGGGGCAATGGAGGTTAAGTGATTTGCCCAGGGTCACACAACTAGTAAATGTTATGTGTCTGAGGCTGAATTTGAACTCAGGTCCTCCTGAATCCAGGGCCGGTGCTGTATCCACTGGGCCACCTAGTTGCCCCCTCTAAAATCTAATTGACTGAGTTGATTCTCAACTGATAGATAAGGTGGGAAAAAGACTGGAATTAGAACTCAAACCAATAATACAAGAAAAACAAATAAAAAACCCCTCCAGCCTACCCCTTGAGCTCTCAGGAAATGCAGTACTCCAGCTCTGGGGACTTGACTCATCAATGTGAGTGTGTTAGCATAGTTATTTCTAAGCATGTGTTTCATGTACAGAGTAGTTAGAGCCAAGGGCCTCAATGCTTCCCTTCCTATACCAAATCAATGATCTTAGGATCCCCATGTACCTACACACCTATTAAGTATTGGAGTATGAAGTAGAATCCTAGTTTCCACTGACTCCATTATATTGTGTTGTCTCTCATTAAATAAGGTGATTCAGAAATTATTTGTGATATTTTAATGGTTCAATACATTTGTATGCAAATTGGAGCCCTCAGTACTAACAAACTTTCTTTCTATTCCAATTACATAAAGTGAGAGAAATTCTAAAACAGATGGACCAGAGCATAGCAATGATGATGTTTGGGTCAAATTTTGTGCCTCTGTAAACTGAAAATGATGTGTAAGTACGATGTTCTCTGCTGGGGTGGAGAGCAGAAGGCCAACTTCAAAGGCAGTGAGGACAGTGTTAAAATGGGTATCCTGCTGGCCCTCTTTAAACAGTGAGTCATGTATGTATAGAGGGGTGTAGGGAGGGAATGTCAATCCTTACACAGAAAAGCCAGCAGGAACTGGCCTCTTTCTCTTTACCTACTAGTGGGGAAACAAATTTCAGAATAGTTCATGTATACAAAATCTGGGTAACACTGCTATATGTCCCCTCCCATGCAATGGATTCTTAGGCTGGGAACTTAGTGTGGCAAAGCATATAGCCATAACTCTCACTAGAAAAGTTAAATCATCCTACTTTTTTTTTCCTCCAATTATAATTAGAATGAATAAATGAAAGAATGAATGAAAAATATTTATTAAGCACTCCCTACATGTCACTATGCTAAGTGCGGGACATACAAATACAAAATCAAAGTGGTCCCTGCCCTCAACAAAGTTATACTCTAATAAAAGGAAACAACACATAGGGAAATGGGGTAGGCAATGGTGTTCTAGTAAGTTTTATCTGTTTATTAATCCAAGTCCCAATGTGTCTCTATTTAGAATTGCTTTCTTAGTCTGTGTATTCTACATTAACAACATCTTCAAATATAATACTTTTCATCATTTCTCTATTCAATTCAAATTATGAGGTTTGATCACATTAACAAAATTTAGTATGCTTTTTCTGTGATATCAATAGTTCATTTTTTGGTAAAAATATTATCTTATTAGATTATTACGATAAAGGTCAAACAGTAAATTTTCCAATTAAAGGAAAATGCATAGAGTCCTTGAGTTTCCTTAGCTACAGATAAATACGATGATTCATTTGTCTGAAACATTTATTATTTTACATTGGGATTTATTATCCAGATATTTTAGATCTTCTAATGAGTGTTCTGAATTAGTTTTATTTTGGTAGATGCAATAGTAGGCATTTTTGCCAAAATTACAAAATCATTATGGAATTTTGGTAATCAAAATTAAAAAGTGCCTAATCATATGCTTATAGACATATGTCCCTGTGACATACATATGTATATATATATACATGTATATATAGATATTAAATATATATTATATATATAAAGAGAGAAGGAGGAGGAGGAAAATGAGAAGAAGAAGAGGAAGAAGAAGAAGAAGAAGAAGAAGAAGAAGAAGAAGAAGAAGAAGAAGAAGAAGAAGAAGAAGAAGAAGAAGAAGGAGGAGGAGGAGGGGGAGGAGGAGGAGGAGGGGGAGGAGGAGGAAGAGGAGAGAATAAAACATTAACAATATTTTAACATTCCTAAGATAATATCTGTTGGCAAGAATATTGGAGAAAGTTTCCAAAATGTTATTTTGGAAAATGGGGAAATACAATATCCATTTTTCGTCCAACCCTAAAGCATGGTGATCAAAGAATAATCGAAAAAATTATATTTTAAATTTTAAATAATAAAATTTTAAAAGTAGAGCAATTAATAAGATAATCTCAGATTTATAGAGTCAACTATCTCAGATGATGTAAATTCCTAAAAATGCCTCAAAACATCAAAGTTCAATTAAACTGAAAAAATATGTAATAAGTGTCCTTTCTGGAAGTTATCCTTCAAATTCTGGACTCACATGAATCATATTTCATCTCAGGGCTGCCCACAATTGGACTTTTTGATTCAATTTGCCTTCATTCAGCATTTCTTCTTGGAACTGCAAAATAGAGCTCATATCCAAATTTCCACCATTATGAGTAAAAAGATTCCAACTCCTATTCAAAAATTTATGTGAGGTACAGGATGGTTTTTATATTGCCCCACAGAAAATGCAAAATGTTTATAGATTACTTTGAGTAATCTATAAACAATCAAGATAACTCTGCTCCTTTTTCTAGTGGGTGTTTCTTTTCACAGGGATGTATACAAGCCTTTGGCTTTCTCTACAGACTCCTCTATGGGTCTGGACTCTCCTCAAAAGGAAAAGGAAATTGGAGTTACTAGAAAGGTAACCTTCAATATTCCAGTGAGTCTTACTCTTTGTCCCAGCAACCCATAGAGGCCTCCAGAATCATATTATGACTCTAGGATCTCTAACTCCTCGAGAAAAGAAACAAACTTAGGGGTTTTAGAGACATAAAACCATCATTTCCTATTAAAATTGCTAATAATATATAGTAGTGGGGCTGGTAAAATTCAGGCTTTTGGTTCTTTGCATGATGACTTAATACCTCATTGCTCAATATCTCTTGACCCAGAATGATGTAGTCTTAGAACTGTTGTCCCTTTTCCAGAAGCCTAGGTTTCAACAACTCTCAACCCTCTTCCAGAAGACTTGTGGTTCAGGAATTCTCATTGCTCAGTCACAGGGTTCCTCTCTTCATGGTGGCCATCACAGAAGTGAAGAAATTATGCCACTATCTTTTCATAGATAGGAACCAGGAAATTGGCATCCAGGAATATCCTATATAGGATCTAGGATAATGAAGCTGTATCCATTCCTAGGACCAAATTGTTTTTTGTTTTTATTTTATTTTTTTATTAATTTATTTTGATTTATCGACAATAGCTTCCATATGCTTTTGAGTTTAAAATTTTTCTCCCCCTTCCTCCCTACCACCCTCCCCAAGATGGTGCACAATCTGATATAGGCTATACATATACATTCCTATTAAACATATAGGAGGAACCACCAGAAAGAGGAAACAAAACTAAACAGAAGAAGAAAAAAAATAGCAAATAGTATGCTTCAAACTGCATTCAAATTCCATAGTTCTTTGGATGTGGATAGCATTTTCCATCATGAGGTCTTTGGAGAAGTCTTAGATCCCTGTATTGCTGGGAAGGATTAAGTTTATCAATATTAGTCATCGCACAATGTGGCTGTTAACATGTACGACATTCTCTTGGTTCTGCTCACTTCACTCAGCATCAGACCATACAAGTCTTTCCAGGTTTTTCTGAAGTCAGCCTGTTCATTATTTCTTATAGCACAATAGTATTCCATTACGTTCGTATACCACAACTTGTTCAGCCATTCCCCAACTGATGGGCATCCTCTCAATTTCCAATTCTTGACCACCATAAAAAGAGCTATTATAAATATTTTTGTACATATGGGTCCTTTTCCCATTTGTATGATCTCTTTGGGATATAGCCCTAGAAGTGCTATTATTGGGTCAAAGGGTATGCACGTTTTTATAGCCCTTTGGGTACAGTTCCAAATTGCTCTCCAAAATGGTTGGATCATTTCACAACTCCACCAATAATGCATTAGTGTTCTAATTTTCCCTCATCTTCTCCAACATTTATTATTTTCCTGTTTTGTCATGTTGGCCAATCTGATAGGTGTGATGTGGTACCTCAGAGTTGTTTTGATTTGCATTTCTCTAATCAATAGTGATTTAGAGCATTTTTTGATATGACTATAGATTGGCTTTAATTTCTTCATCTGAGAACTGCCTGTTCATATCCTTTGATCATGTAATAATTGGGGAATGCCTTGTATTCTTATAAATTTGACTTAATTCTCTATGTATTTTAGAAATGAGGGCCTTATCAGAGAGACTGGTTGTAAAAGTTCTTTCCCAATTTTCTACCTTCCTTCTAATCTTAGTTGCATTGACTTTGTGCAAAAACTTTTCAATTTAATGTAATCAAAGTTATCCATTTTGCTTTTTGCAATGTTCTCTATCTCCTGTTTGGTCTTGAATTCTTCTGTTCTCCATAGATTTGATAGGTAAACTATTCCTTGCTCTCCCAGTTTGATTACAGTATCAGCCTTTATATCTAAATCATGAACCCATTTTGACTTTATTTTGCTACATAGTGTGAGATTTTGGTCTATGCCTAGTTTCTGCCATACTCTTTTCCAGTTTTCCAAACAGTTTTTTTTCAAAGAGCAGTTTTTTTCACCTTTCAGATGTATCTATCAATCTCTCTATATTACTGCTTTAGTATGGTGTGTATATATATGTATATACATATATGTAAATATGTGTGTATTTATGTGTATGAATACACACACACACAACACATATACACATACACAAATTCAAATAGAAATGGGGGTCACCATACCAAAAGATCCCTGCTGCCCACATATTGATTTAGAAAACCATGTATTAACATGGCAGGGTTCTGGCAAATTAAAAAAGAATTACATAGCAAAAAATAATAAGATAATAATCCAGAATCGAGAGAAGCACTGGAGGAGTTTGGGGGAACTCTCTTTCAAATACAGAAACATTACTTTAGAGGTAAAGAATAAATACACTAAACTCTCTTCAAATTTCAGGTGCCCCAAGTTTGATGTCTCTACATGATAGTTTTTGGGAAAATGAGGTGTGTAAAGTGTGTGGTCATGATTTCATCCATGTTGAAACTCCTTCCAAAGATGAAAGTCAACAGTTTGATTCAAAAAGAGATTATATTGCTATTCAAAAGCTTAAGTAATTTAATAGCCAACTTTTCATTCAAATGAATACACTCAATTCCTATTTAAATATCTGAAAGACTGAGGTGTGTGGGGGAGGGAACTAGTTCTTAATTGTCACCTGACTATTTTTATTCTTCATGAGACTAGTCCTTGTAATTAAGTAACTGATGTATGCCTTACATGGTATTCAAACTAACATATCAGACAAGAGTCATACAATAATGAAGAGTAACCATACATGTTGGAATCAAGGGGAAAGAGGGACTTGAGTTTCTATGTATTTGAAATAGAGTATGAAAAAAAAAATGATGGCTCCTTGGAGGAGTATAGAATAATGGAAAATCTGTTTAAGCGATGAGGTATGTTGCTTGAAGTATAAAGATGATGAAAGTCCTTTGGAGATTTATACATTTGTTCGTAATATTAATTTGATTTTAGTAGTCTAAATGCCTTAGAAAAAATATTTAACTATGAAGTCTACTTAGCCAATATACATTTTTTTCTCAGATTCAGGGGTGTCCCAGAAAGTAAAAATATCTTCCCATTTAATTTTTTTAATAAGGATCCTTTTAATACTGGTTCTCCTACTTTACTTTAACTTACTTTTGTTCTTTGCCGTCTTCTTCATCACCTTCTCTTTATTCTTTACTTGATATCTTTTTTTTTCCTTTTTCTTCTGCGCTGCCTTCTCCTTCCTCTTTTTCTTTATGTTTTCCATTCTTTCCTCCATTTGTCTTACTTTCTCCTTTTCATTTGTTTTCTTCTTTTTATACTTTTCCTTTTGTTCCTTCTCTTCTTCTTTCTCTTCCTCTTCTTCCTCCTCCTCTTTCATCTTTCTTTTTCTTCAACTTCCTTTTCAATTTCTTCTTTCTCCTTTTCCTTTTATTCACAAAGCTGATCTTCTTTTCCACCTTCACTTTCTTCTTCTTCTTCCTCTTTTTATTTTTCTTCTTTTTTCCTCATTTTCTTTCTCTTTACTTTCTTCTCCTCTTCCTCCTTCACCTTTTCTTCTTCCATTTTATCCTCTACGTCTTCCTCTTCTTCCTCTTCTACCTCTTTATCTTCCTCTTCTTCCTTCTCTTCTTCTTCCTCTGTTTCATCTTCCTCCTCTTCTTCTTCCTCTACCTCCCCTTCCTCCTCTTTCACTTCTTCTTCCTCGTCCTCTTCTTCCTCCTCTTCTTCATTTTCCTTTCTTCAACTTCCTTTTCATCTCCCTCCTTTTCTCTTTCATTTTATTCACAAATCTGGTCTTCTTTCCCACATTTACTTTCTTCTTACTCTTTTTATTTTTTCTCCCTTTTCCCTTCATTTTCTTTACTTGCCTCCCAGTTTGATATGTTTCTTCACAGAAGACTATGAAAACACAGAGACTGACTAAAAGAATGATTTTGAAAGTCCATTTAGGAGTAAAATTTAATAGAACTTAGATAATCTTGAGCCAAGAATTCCTTTTCTTCATTGTTCCAGGTAGAACACTACTGTTTGGAAAACAATTGGACCTCAAGTAGTTTTATCAATTCTTTTCAATCAAAAATAATCCAATATATGTTTAATAAGCATCCAATATGTGCAAAGCACTTGCTTGGTTTTGGGAAAACAAAGACAAATTGGAAAAAAAATATTTACCCTCTAGAAAATTAACTTCTAGGGAGTTAGAAATGATGAGATGCAATGTATGAACTGATTAATATACATGATAATTTGAGAATGGAGAAAATGGAAAATTTAGGGGTTAAGTAAGTAGGCCTCAGTGTAAAACATAGCAACAATCGTCTCTTAAACTGTACCTTAAGCCCAATAAGAATCAAGATACCAACCTTCCACAAAGTCACTTCACTAGAACAAACCAGTACAATGGACAAATTACTGGATTTGATAGTTTATTTCTCATTTTACAAATAGTCTTTGCATCAAAGGCATAGTGGAATGAGCATTAACAGTCAGAAATTGTTGCATCTCTGAGAGGGCTCTGTTCCTTCCTGGCCATATAACTTTCAGCAAGTCCTTTAACCTACATGAACCTCTGTTTCTTCATCTCTAAAATGGGAATAATAATGCCTGCCTTAATTGCCCTACATAGAATCACTGAATCTCTGAGTTGTAAATGACTGCAAAGTTCATCTAGTCCAATCTATACCTGAAAATAAAGCCTTTCTGATACATACACACTTTTACCTGCTCCTGCTCAAAGACCTCATCTCTTGCTTTTGAGGGATAATGGAAGAGAAAAACAATAAGAATAATAATAGACAATTGTGTAGCGATAATGTAGGGTTTGCCAAGTGCTTTGCATATGTTGATTAGCTGATCCTTGCAATAAGCTTGTGACATAAGTGCTATGATTATTCACATTTTGCTGATAAGGAAATTGAGGCTAGAGGAACTAATGTGGTTTGCCCCGGGAATACAGGTATACTAAGTGCCTAAAGCAGTATCTGAAAGGCATTCCTGACTCTAGCTATGATGCTCTATTAAGGGTGTGCTTGTAAATGTTTAATAGTTATCTTCTTAGGGAAAAAATGTACTCATGACACATTTTTAAGTTTAATCTGCAATATCATCTGTTTCTCCATACCTTTCTTAAGTCTATGCAATTAAAAAAAACAATAAAGCAAGTCACTTTTTGTAGAATTTGGCTACTTTGAATGTGTAAATATTCACGCCGAAAATTTAACAATTGGCTTGAGACTAGGTTGGGGACTCTAGGACATCCCTGCCTCTATCCACTGCACCATTTAGAAACCTTTGAAAACTATAAAAATGCTAGACCAATGTAGGCTCTTGAAGTATTATGTTTTTGTAGTATGTTGTTCAGTTGTTTTTCAGTTATGTCCAACTCTTCATGAACCCATTTGGGGTTTTCTTGGCAAAGATACTAAAGTGGTTTGCCATTTTGTTCTCCAGCTCATTTCATAAATGCGGAAACTGAGGCAAAACAGAATCGCCCAGAGTCACACGGCTAGTAAGTATCTGAGGTTGGATTTGAGCTCATTTTTTTTTCTGACTCTAAGCCCAGTATTCTAATATGCCGGCTGTCTTCCACGTTACATATTGCAGTTGAATTGCAACAATTTATCCACTCTCCTTTTGTTTAGTCTTCCCTGTGGCTTCTAAACCGCCTAATTTGTCCATCTACTTGCATGAACGTGCCTAAGCCTAGAATATGATACACAATTCCGTTTGCAACATTTCAAAAAATGTAGAAAGTATTCCAAACTTTCCAGATAGGAGCAATTCAAGTCACCAAAGGGATGGAGCAGCTTCCACGTGAGACCTACTAATATGAAGGACTAAGACTCAAAGCAGAGGAATAGCAGGAGGGCAAATAGAAGCAGTAGGAGTGGACATACCATGGTTTTCTGAGTAGAACAGATTTCACGTCAGGGAGGAGTAAAATTCTGGAGACACAGTTCTTCCCCTCTCCTTTTGACCTGCATGTAAGTCCTATGACCCTGGTCACTCCTCTGTAATACCCTTTCTCACATTCAAACCTTTCTTGCCATTTCCACAGAAGTCACTGTATCCCAAGTCATTTCTGATCTGATAGCAAACCTAGCTAGGTAGGCATTCTTCTACCAGTCTCATTTGGCCCCTTTGCATGCCAGACACCACAAACCAGTCTGCACTGAACGAGCATATACTGTCCTGTTTGTTGCCTAGGAATTCTTCTCTCCCTTATTAGGCCATAATCCCCACCAAGCTGAAGATTACGTCTTTGACCGCTTTGCTCCAGTACGTTGCCATGTACACAGACGATTGTGAGTCATGGAGTTCACTATAACACAATTTTACTTATATCTCTGGAATATGGGAAATGGATTTAGAACAGGAAAGGACTTTCGAAATCCAACCCCCTTATTTAACAGATGAAGAGTTGTAAATCCAGAGACAGAAGTGACTTTCCCAAAGTCCCAAAGCTAGCAAGTATGAGAGCAAGGATTTTAACCCAACTCTTTCAACTGCTGGTTCAGTGTTTTGCACAGCCCTCCTTCACTTAATTCCAATTTACTGCCATGTCATGGCATCACCTCCCTGATGGCATGGTCCTCTTTTTGAATGTACAAACAACAACATCTTTGCATTATGCCGCAAAGTCAAACAACTTTTGTTATTCTTTACCAACGAGAAACACATATTATTGTAAATTATCCACATCATTTTGAGTATAGCATCTAGTGAATTAGCATTCTATTAATATTTGTATTGTGTGCTTTTGCCAGTCAGCAAACGTACTCTCTCCACCCACATATACTGAAATTCTCTGTTCCTAACAAAATAGAAAGAGCATATACATATATACACACATATATAAAAAACATATATAATGTGCATATATGTGTATATAATATATGCATATGTGTGTGTGTGTCTATATGTCTATATGTATACATAGTCTTATTTGGTTTGCTCAGTAGATTATTTTCCCCCTCACATATGATTTCTTGTTTGCCAGGCCTTATATGGAATGAATGCCTTTGTAGAGGGAAATTGGACAACCACCAACAAAAGGATTCAGATAACTAGTCATCTCAATATTAACTTTATTTAGAAAACAAATATCACTGCAGCTTTTAGCAACTGGTATGGAAATGGAATGGGTTTGATGTTCAAGGACATGAGTTCAAATCCTGTCCACTCTCTGAGGGATCTGCCAAAATCAACTACCTCTCTGGTCCTCAATTTCTTCAATTATGAAACGAGGAGTTTGGACAGCATGATTTCTATAATCCTTGCTGGCTTGAAATGTGTGATTTATTCTGGGCTTCATAAAGTGATGTGGCTGAAACATCTAACACCTACAGCCCAATCTTTTTAGGCATTAGATAGGCTGGTACTCAGATGACAGATGGTCAATCTCTTGGACACTAATCTAAGTCTTTTCAGGTTGGTTAGATGAGCCAGACCTTTTGCTTCCTCAGCAAGAAATGAAAGTAAGGTAAAACTGGAAGATTACAACTGGATCTATCCTCTACATTTAAAATAAAATTCTCTTCTAAGATTATTGAAGGGAAGAACTATAGAAGTCTTAGAGCACCGAGAACAATAACTTTATGTCCCAGTGCCCAGCATAATGAATGTTTCAGGCATAGCAGGCACTTAATTGATCACTGATCAATTGAATTAAATGTCAAATAATCATAGTGTCCCAGAAAAACCAATAGTCAAAATCGAGCACAGGTAAATTGGCTGCTTTTCTCATTGCTCAAACTTGCTTTAACTAACTTATTTGAAAAATCAGAGATTTGGCAGCAACTAAACCCTGACATGACATTGACCTTCTAGTGTTAAAGGAAGTAAATGCTTTTGTCAAAGGTTCATTTTCACTCTTCCTGGGATTCTAAATGAGGCCCAACCTCAATGACTTCATAAGGGAGTGTCTTATTTGGTTTGCTCAGGAGATTTTTTCCCCCCTCACATATGATTTCTTGTTTGCCAGACCTTATATGGAATGAATGCTTCTGTGGAGGGAAACTGGACAACCACCAACGACAGGGATCAGATAACTTGTCATCTCAATATCAACTTTATTCAGAAAACAAATATCACTGCAGCTTTTAGCAACAAGTATGGAAATGGAATGAACTTTGTATCTGGGCATTAATTACTCTTTTCTTTAATCGTCAAATGAAATCATCCATACCAGAGGAAAATTACAACTAACTAGGTCAGAGTCCATGAGGCAATGTTTCTCAATCAAGGCTTGCAGAGGATATCATACAATACATGATAATGTTGAGTAACCCTGATTTTTATGCACCTTTACACTTTAGTAAATTGGGAGACAGGGGATATAAGTTTTTCTAACAACTAGACAATGGTTTCCAAAGAATTAGTTTTGTTAAGCAATAATGATAATTCCTGTTTTTTTTTATAGTATTTTAAGGCTTCCAAATTGATTTGTTCCCAGCAACCTGTTAGCAAAGGGACACATTAATATTCTGATTTTACCGATGACTAAAATGAGGTTCCAAGAACTGAAATTATTCCTCCAAGGCCACATAGTTAGCAAGGGCTAGACTTGGAATTAAATCTTTGGTCTCCTTAACTACAAGTTTAGTAGTCTTTCTATTATAGCATGCCTATCCTCATAAAACTTAGCAAAGTATCTTAGGCCATTATTCTTACCTTAACTGGTTATTAATTTTAATAAAATTCACAGACATATCTGTACTATGACAAAGAAGTCTGAAGTTATCCATGAAAAGGTTGTGCTTGGGCCAGATTTTTGCTTCAGTAGAAAAGACTCATAGTTATATGGCTCTATTTCTGATTTTGAAAGAGGAAACAACACTAGTCTTTGATCTAACTACCACCTCACAGCTCTCTGCCTCCACAGCCACTGGAGGCCCCTCAAGGACCAAAGTCCTCACTCCAGCGTACAGAGAAGTGGACATGGTAGAGGGAAACAACATGAAGTTTCTGGAGCTTTCTTTGTGAGAACATTATTTTATGTGAAGGGCTAGACAATCTTGTAAATACTTCTTGATTTGTATTTAGAGTTGTTTCTAATGTTCTGGTGAAATCTTGCAGTGTTTTTTTCACAAATAGGAAGACTGGACACTCTATAAAATGACGATTAAAACTGAAAGGAGGAGGGTGGAAGAAGGAAGAGAGGAGGGAAAGAGAGAGACAGAGAGAGAAAGAGAGAGAGAGAGAAAAAGATGAGAATAGAGACAGAGGAAGAGAGAGAGACAGAGACAAGGAAGCAAGGAAGGAAGGAAGGAAGGAAAGAAGAAAAGAAGGAAGGAAGGAAGGAAGGAATACTGTCACATCCAGTGAACCTGCTTGTTATCTCTAGATGGAAGCTTCAGTTGTAAGTAGCCAACAAAGAACTCTGTCTCTCCTTCACATGAGCAAGAAAATACCCAGAGCACAGAAAAAGATTTGGTTGAAAATAGGGAGCTGTTATTGTCCTGAATTTGGAAATTCCTTTCCTTCATGTCTCTCAACTTCCCCAAAGAGTAAAAGAAAAACAAGTGTTTGTCTTCCTTTACACCCAGGCTCAAAGAAACCAACCAGCTGGTCATGTGCCATTCTTTAATTTCACAGTAGGTTATGGGTCAGTTCTTCCAGCCAAATGGTGCAACTGTTATACTTTCCAAGTTACTGTTGTGTGTCATTGTTTTAGAAAATGACTTAGACCATCTTTGGGTTCATTTGTGTTTATGCTTCAATACATAATGAATATGTGATTTCACCAGTGTGGCAACTCCTTCCATTAATGCAAATCATGACCTATTCATGCCTTCTTGCCTTATTCATTAGTTTAAAAGAATAGGCTTAAAATAAAAACTGAAAGCATTCAATACAGTAAGGATATGCCACTAGTTCTCCTTTCATTGTTTTTCTACCTTTTCTTATATGTCATCAACATTCTTGGCTTTCAAAATGAGTCCATTCAAACTTTGTGAGATGTTCAACTTTAGGAGACACTAATGGCTAACTTACTCTAGAGTCAATAGACCTGGTTTCAAAATCCGCCATGATACCTTTTAGTATTTTGGTGTTGGATATATCATTTAAATTGCCTGGGTTTCATTTTCATCATCTGTGAAATGAAGAAGATGGGCTATAGGGCCTCTGAATTCCCTTCCAGCATGAGCTATGATCCACTGAAATGTCTTATGGACAAATGCCTCACATTTTCTTCATTCTCCCTTTCCATATTAGGTTGCTATTGTGTTGAAAAAAAGCAACAATATTTTCAAGTGTGATGGAGATAGACTGTATTGTACTTTACAGATCATAATTTTATTATCCGTTTAGATTTTTCTCTTTAATGTCTATTTTGTCCCCCTATAATTAGAACTGCAGCTATAAGATAAATTACCAGAGTATGAAAGAATTTCAGAGTTAGAAGGAAACATTGACCATCTCTTTCAATTTAAACATGGAAAAAAAAAATTCTTACTATAGCTTAACTGACATTTGTTCATCCAATCTCTGCTGAAAAATCTTCAATTACATTTAAATCACATCAGCCATCACATTTTGTTTGGGTTGGTGCTCATTTCTCCACCCCACAGCTGAAGACTAAGTCAAAGGAGTATAAGACATTAATATATAATCACAAATGCCCAACTCCCAGGAAAACCATGACAAGATGATTTGCTCAAAGCTATTTCAAATGGTACTCTAGAAATTGGTTCTAGCTTCATTGGCAATAGAATATTAGGATATTAAGGCAATGCTGTTTCCTAGGATTCAGAACTTTGCTGACCTTTTATTTGAATGAATGAAGAAATGAATCATTTATTAAACAACTACTAGGTGCAAAGTACTGTGCTATGTCCTGGGTATACACATAGAAAATTATTACATTGCTTGATCTTTAGTCACTCGTAGAAAAACTTCTTTGCTTCAGCCTTGTGGAATATGTAGTCCATGGGAGAAAGGCAAAACTGTCCCACAGGTCTTTGAGATTGAGATGAAAATATCAGCAGTAACCACAACATGGTTATTCACCAATGGATCAAGAGCAAGGTGGAATTCTAATGTGCTGAATTATAAGTGAGCAAACTCACACTAGTGGAAGATCTATTAAGCATGTGATAGAAAATTGTCCACTGGAACTGTATACCCACACTGTGGTCAAGAAAATAAATCTACTAGTTGGAAGAGAAAAAGGTCCTAGAGAAATGAAAGTTCTCAGTCAGACTTGAGAACTCTTATCAATATAATGAGCAACCATGATCCCAGGGACTGACAATAAAGCATGGTACTTTATTTCTGACAGAAAGGAGCTAGACTTTGTGTGCAGAAGGATATGCATTTTTTTGATGTAGAAAACTCAAAAATTGTTTTTTGACATGACTAAACATGTCTCTTGTGATAATTTTGTTTTTCTTTTCTTTTTTTTTCTTTCCTTTTTTTTTAATGAGTGTGGGTAGGAGGAAGAGAAAATGAATTTTTGTCCATAAACATGTATGTTTTGAAAAAAAGTTTTCAATTAGCTGAAAATAGGAGATTTCATTTATTTTTAATTATCTTTGTTCTAAAATGATTGTAGTATACTTTATTCATCAGAATGATCCTGGATGAATTTTCATAGAATAAAGGCATAATGGGAAGTCTCAATTGGAAAAATTCTCCTGGGATGGATATTCTAGAATTTTTCTTCTCTCTAATTCACTGATTCATTTTTCCAAGAAAAGCACATAATGAAGACTTACTGGCCACAAAATAGGTTCTTTTTCTCAGAGGGGTAGGATCATAGGATCATAGTTTTAAAACTGAAAAAGACTATTGGGTCGTTTAGATCAACCTCATCATTTTTTAGATGAAAAGACTGAGGTCCCAGAGGTGAAGTGTCTTTCCCAAGTTCATGTAGGTAGGTATTAGAGGGAGAGCTGATACTTGACTCCAGATAATTTGACTCCAGTTCCAGTACTATTTTATGCAGTACCTCAAGCAGTACAAAGTGGAAAACAACCCCAATTGTCATAGGATTCAACAGGACCTGGATGTTAGTCGACTGGTTATTATTTTTGTGCTATTGAGTCAACACTCAATAGGCTGGGTGAGAGGTCTGAGCATCGGTCACAGTTAGTCCTCCTTCGTGGAAAAAATGCTAGGGCTAGAGTCTGGAAACCTAGTTTCCAATTCTGGCTCTGATACTAGCTGGGTGGCCAGGGAAAGTCACTTTGTCTTGATGAACCACAGTTCCTTCATCTGTAAAATGATTAATGATATAGGGATGATATCATATGGTCAGAGAGGAATCTTCACAGGATGTAATAAAACTTACTCATTTTACAGATGAGGAAATGAGGGCTAGTGACTGATCAAGGTCACAAAGGGTATATATATAAGGGTCAGAGGCATTATTTGAAGTTAGGTTTTATGATTTCAATGCCAATGCTCTAATACCATGTTGCTTCCAATGACTTAACTCTAAGACTTACTAAAAAGTCCAGACTAGATGGTACAGTGGATAGAACACCGGATCACGAAGACTCATTGTCATAAGTTCAAATCCACCCTCAGAAACTTACTAGCTGTATCGCCTTTGGCAAGTCACTTTTTTGCCTCCATTTCCTCATCTGTAAAATGAGCTTGAGAAGGAAATGGCAAACTACTCCAGTATCTTTTCCAAGAAAACCTCAAACAGGGTCACAAAGAGTTGGACAAGATTGAAACAACTGAAGAACAATAACAATGAAAAATTTAAACTATTTTATAAATGTGTTATTTTTTTCATAACCACATGCACAGGTCCAAAATGTATCTCTGTTGGAATATGGCAAGAGTAGAATGCAGGGTGATATTAAAGGGAAGGGAGAAACCAGCACTGCCTGCCACTAACCAGATTAGGTCATTGAACAAATCATTTACCTTCTCTGGCCCTCACTGCAATCATCTATAAAATGAAGATGTGGGGCAAGATGATCTCTAAAGTTTGTCATATCTAGTAAATTTTGTGAATATTAGTCATTTTTATTTTTGTTCCTCTTGAATGTCAATGACTGAGAAAAAACAAGTTTAAGTAGATGGTATGAGAAGTAAGATGACAACTTAGTGAAGATTCTAAATGGGTCTTCTGGGTATTTTAGGGATTTCACATATTTATTTTTCCACCAGCCAATGATCATTTCATCTACACCCCTTATTTTATAGTTCAAGAGGCTAAATTCTTTAAAGGCAACTAGATTCTCTAAGAACCCACTGGTAGTGTCAGAGCTGAGATTAGAATCTAGATTGGAAGGAATTAGATTAGAGAGGAAGAAGAAGGTTGAAAAGGCTTCATGTATTCAACTGAGCAAGAAATTTCCTGGAATTAAGTTAACTGATCTGGGAGAGATTCATATGGAGGAAAGTTCAGAGGGGTGGAGATCCTTGGGCCTTGAGGCCATATGCTTCTAGGTCCTTGGGTGAGGGCTTGTTGACTGAGTCCAAGTTTTACAGAAAAATCCTTTTTATTAAAGGGATTTGTTCTGTGAAGTTTGAATTTAGTCAAAGGGCCACACTTGAGGACCACATGTGGCCTCAAGGCAGCAGGTTTCCCACCCCTGGTAAAAGGTTACCATAGTTGTTAATGAACTCTAAAGTAGAATGAACAAATTGGTGAGTACTATATTTCAACCTTTACTGGTTCTTCTTATTCTAGAATATTTGTCTTCCCATAATTTCGGAATTTGATGGTTCACTAGTCAATGGGCAGGAAAAAAAAGGAAATTTTTTTGTGTGTTTTCATTACTAGGAATGAGATACTTGCTTTCTCTCTGTCATTTGAGCATAAGCTAATTCATGCAACTATATTAAGCTTCTCATTATGTAAAGGTGTTGTTTGAAATGATATATTTTTAATTGTCAAGGGAGTGAAAAGAGAACATGGTTGTCTCTACAATGTAAAAAGCTCTGAATCTCCCAGATTGTGGTCCTTTTGTTGACTTTATAGTGAGTAGAAAAGAAGAGAACACAAAACTTTACTTCCTTTTTTTTCAGCCCACCATACAGAAAATGTCCTAACAACAGATAAAATAAATTATCTAATTGAAGAAAGAGTAAAGGATCAGTTTTCATTTGAGTTTATTTAAATAGAACAAAAAAAAATACTAGAGACAGAGGGGGAAAATGAAAGAAAACTAAGTTAAAGCATGGAACACTATCTTGTAAGATGTGTTAGTTGAAGAGGTAGAAATGCCAAAGATTTTTCATTAAGAGTAAGAGACACAGAAATCCCAGCTTAAATAAGTCACACTTTGTTCTCCTTTGTTAAAGAACTTGTTCCTAAAGTACTGTTGTTATTTTTAGATTATAATCCCTCTGGGCTAAGACTCTCTGATTCAATGTTCTCTCTAGCTCTCAGCATCTTGCTGTTGCTCAATATACTTTTTTAAGTCATTAACGGTCACAACAACACGATGGCAATGATGATAGATAATTATCAGGATCGTATAATTTAGAGTAGAAATTGACCGATCCCCTTCTTTTTAATACGAGGAAACTGAGTCCCAGAAAAGTTAAACAATCTGTTTAAGGTTCCACTGTAGTATGAAGGATAGCTTGTATTCCAGCTCAAGGTCCTCTGACTAATATAGTGCTCTAGCCACCATCGTGAGAGACAGTTGCAAAACTCTGTAGGACATTGCTAGTATTTCATCTTCCTGAATCCAAGTTAAATTCAATTCAGTTTAATTCACTTCAACCAGCTTTAATTTATCACTTACTAAGGGCAAGGCACTAGGCTACACAGATGCAGATACAAAAACAACTTTGTTTTTATTTTGCATATACTCCGCATTTGCTTTCATATGTACATGTATCTCTCTGTTGGAATGTAAGGTTTTTGAGGGCAGGGGATATTTTGTTCTCATTTTTGTACTGACAGAGAAAATCACTGTGCCTCACACATAGTAGGCACTCAAATGCTTGTCAAATCAAATTGAATTCAATAGGCATGTTATCACAGAACCATTCCAAATGGACCTTAGGGGCACCCAAAACATCATTTCTGTATAGGCCATCATCTGGGTAGGCTGTACTTCACCTTTTTATTTTGTATGCCATTAACAGAAAATGTTCTATTTTGATCAGGCTTCTTATTTTACTTCTGCCACCCCCACCAAGCAGCTGTGTAAGGAATTTGTGCCTCAGGTTCCTGGGAAGAAAGCCCATGAGTAATGATTGTCAAACACCACTCCTCCTGGGTGGGGAAGGAGACTTACATGCTGTGGAGCAGCAGAAAAGCTTTGTAGATTAAAATCAACACCTTGCATCACCCCCTGAAGCAAATGTGGAGCCATTTCAGGTTATAGCTCCTAGGTGTAACCTGCTAATTGGGACTAATACTCTCAACTGCTTAGATTACTACGATCTTGACCCACTTAAATCTCTAGAGGTTTACAAGGTTCAGCCCACTCTTGTTGCACACTTTATCTAGGACCCACTGAGGGCCACAAAATCTAGGTAACATTGATAAACTTTAATCCAGATGGTGACAATTTTCTTTCGTGGGAAGTGATTCCTAGCCTCATTTTTGTGACATTCCCAACCTCCCATCCTATCCCTGTTAATACCCATCAGATCAGGTATAATGAAATCCTCAAATTCTAGAGTTCTCTTCTCTCTCTCTCTCTCTCTCTTTCTCTCTCCCTCCCTCTCTCTCTCTCCATGTACGCATTCACAGAGTTCCAAATCACATTTTATATTTATCTATGTCTGTAGGTATACATATATACACACACAAATGTATATATATATATATGTGTATATATACTATATCTACATGGATGTATTTATATGTATGTGACTACACATATATACATAGACGTATAATCTTGACATGTGATTTCATGGTTGTAGACAACATATGATGTAGGAATTCCATTAGTAACTCAGCTTTAACTTACAATGCCAGAATTCCTGGAGTTCTGGAGGGTTGAATGACTCATCAATGGTGCTACAGCTACAATAAGTCAACGCCAGGACAAAACCTCTAGTCTTCCTGACCCCAAGATCAGCCTTCTATTTCATGCTTCTTCTCATTACAATTTTAATAGTTAATAAATACAAATTGTAGAGAATATTTACAGGGTCTTTGTCTAGTTTTAAAATTGTCCTTGATATGATTGTACTTTGATTTTAATAAACCTAGCTCCTGTCACTTTTTCCATGAAGTCTTCATAGATTACCTAAATCAGAAATGTTCTTTTCCTCTTTAGAATTCTCCAAATACTTCACTCACAGCTTTCTTATGAACTTTTAATGTTTCACTGTTGTTAGTCAATCAACATACATTTATCAAGCCTTACTGTGGGGCCATTGCCAGGTGTCCTGACCTGTGTCTTGCCACTGGACTCTAATGATTCTGGAGGAGTAAGGCTGATGACTCTTCCCAGCTATGCCTCACTTAAATCCAATTCACTTGTGAGTAAACACATCACCCTCCTGATGTCATTGGTCCTCTATGAGAACAAAGGATGAACAACATCAACAAGCCTTACTATATGTAATAGCAGTGTACTAAGCATTGGGGATATAGACAAAGATGATATATGGTCACTGTCCTTAAAGAAGTCACATGCTAATGGAGAAGACACCATGCTAATGGAGAAGAAAATACAGACAGAGTAGAAAGAAGGTACTCTCAGAGGGGAAGGTACGAGTGGTGAGAGAAATTGGTAAAGGCCCTTGTAGAAGGTGAGATTTAGGCTGAGTCTTGAAGGAAACCAGAGGAGCTAGGAAGCAGAGGTGGGTAGGAGAGTAGTACAGGTATGTGGGAGAGCCAGTGAAATGACAAAGAATCAACAGACAGAGCATCCTTCGTGAGGAAGAACAAGAAGGCAGGGTAGCCATGGATTCTTAAGTAAATGAAGGGTAGAGAAGTGTAACAACAAAAGAACAAACAAACAAACAAACAAAAAAGGTGAAAATGGACAAGATTATAAAGGGCTTTAAATGTCAAACCAAGCCTGGGTTGTTATTTGATCCTGAAATAAATAGGGAGTCACTGGAGCTTACTGAGCAGTAAGTGACAGGGAGGTGGGGAGGGGATGTTGGACCTGCATGTTAGGAAGATCCCTTTGGCTGCTAAGAGAAGGATGGATTGGAATAGTGGGGAGAGACTTGAGGCAGGGAAATCGGTTAAAAGTCTATCATAATAATCCAAGTGAGAGGTGATGAGGATCTATATTAGGGTGGAATCTGTGTGACTAGAGAGACATGGAAGTATATGAGATGTTGTTCAGGTCAAACCATTAAGACTTGACCTTAGATTAACTATATGGAGTGAGTGGGAGAGAAGAGTGGAAGACTCACTGAGGTTTGTGAGCCTGAGTGATTGGGATGATGACAGTGAACTTGACAATAATAAAGAATTTGGGAAGAAAGGAAGGTTTGGGGGGAAATATAATGAGTTTTGATTCAGGTATATTGAGTTTGAGATGCTTGTCATATCCATTTTGAAATATCCAAAAGGCAATTGGTGATCTGTGAATGGAGGTCAAGAAATTGGATGTCACTTGGAAAGAGACCTATGGAAGCTTATGAGATCACCAAGCATTAAATACCAAGAAAAGAGAAGAGGGCTCATGAGAGAGCTTTGGGGAACATGCATGGTTAGGTAGTGTAACCTGGATGAAGAACTAACAAAAGAGTTTGAAAAAGGGTCAGTAAGACAGGAAGAATACTATCCTGAAAACCTAAAGATGATAGAGGGTCCAGGAGAAGGGAATGATCAACAATGTCAAAGGCTGGAGAGAAGACAAGGAGGATAAGGACTGAGAAAAGGCCCTTATAGTCGGCAAATGAGAAAAATTGATGACTGAAGAGAATGAATGCAGTTAAATGATGAGTTTGGAAACCAGAATAAAAAGAGTTTAAAAGAGAATAAAAAGAGAAGAAATGGAAGCAATAATTGTAACTGGCTTTCTCAGATAATTTAGCCAAAATGGGGATGCTCCAGAAATATAAGGCAATAGTTGAAATGAAAAGAAGGATCAGGTAAAGGTCTATTCTGAGGTGGTACAGGGAAAAGAATACATGACTTGGAGTCAAATGATTTGATATCAAATTTGAGCTTTTCTAGGTATGAATTTTGAGAACTTAAGTAAGTTGTTTCATTCCCCTGAGCCTCAGTTTACTGAGAGTTAACATGCTACTTGTGCTGCATAGAGTTGTTCTACATAAAGCCCTTGGTAAATTTTTAAGTCCTGTAGGAAAGAAATATGAGTTCTTCTTCTTCTTCTTACTATTATTATTTTATAAACATCTCTTTTGAAAAGTCATAGATATTATTCATACAATTATAAAATAATTGAAATGAATAGGCCTTTAATAGCATTTTAAGATATAACAGAAAGAGCCCAAATTTGGCATGAGGGGAACTTAGTTAAAATCTCAATTCTGCCACTAACTCTCTATATAACCTTCTTTCTTAGGGCTCTAGTTTCTTTATTTGTAATAAGAATTCATATCCATATTAAGAAGGAGAGCAGAAGGCAATAAGCACTTATATGATACCTACTATGTGCCAGATACTTTGCTAATAAGCACTTTGTAAATATTATATCCTTAGTCTTTTGAAGTTTTCAAAATATTTGACATACATTATTTTAGATACATGATTCCTCCTTTATTCCTCGATGGGCATCACTCTGTGCTCTCCTAAATTGTTTCTCTACCATGATCCAGCAACCATGTGACCTTGAAGATCACTCCACCCCAGCAGCCATTTCACTTTGCAAGATCACCTTGTCCCTGTGGCCCCTTCCTGTCACTGTCCAGCTCCTCATAGTAGCTCCATTTTAAGGCAAATGGCCAAGCCATCTATGTTCCCTCCTTCATTCCTCTATGGGCTCCACTCCTCATTCTCTGTATTTCTTTCTCCATCATACCCCCATATGGGTACCTTTCACCATTCACTTATTCCTGCTTTTAGCTACCTTTTATGTTTTGTCTTCCCCCATTAGAATATAATTTCTCTGAGGTCAGGGACCGTCTTTTTTTTATTCCCAGCCCTTAAAGCAGGTTCTGGCAAATCATAACTGTTTAATATGCTCTTTTGTCTTGACTTGATATTGTCTCATTTGGTTCTCTCAATAACCTTGATAGGTAGATGTTATTCTCATTTTACAGATGAGAACTCCAAAGCAGGGAGTGATTAGGTAACTTGCCTGAGATCACAAGGCTAGTGCTAGAGGTAAAATCTGAACTTTGTTCATGTCAACTCTAGGTCCATCATTCTATCCAACAAGCCACAATTCTCTTTAAAATGAGTGAATTTAACTGAGCTGATCTCTCAGATTCCATTCAGCTCTAAAAGTCTATGATTTTATAAATATTGCAATATTTCAAGGGGACCATCTCTTGAGGTCCAGTCTCCTAGACACTCAACTATAGAAGAATATTACTAAATGGTGAAAATGATCTTATCAGAAAGGTATTCAGGGGAATAGCAGTTCAACAGTTGTACATGAGAAAATGTATGACTTTAGTTATCCAGAGCTTTGACAAAAGGGGGTCATTGAGTCTCTGAAGAGAGTCAAAGAAATTTTCATAGCAAATAGATTCTTTGAGTGGCAGTGTGGTACAATGTTAAGAATGTTAGCTCTAAAGTCAGAGTATCTGGGCTCAAGTCTTAATAATGACACTTGGTATTTGGGTGATTTAAAAAAGTCATTTAATATCTTTGTGTCTCAGTTTCTTTATCTGTATGAATTGAACTAAATGGCGTCCATGGCTAGTAATGTACTGGATTGTCTTTATTTTAAAGGTGAGAAAACTGAATTCCAGATAGAAAAATTGATGGACAGACAGATAGACAGACAGACAGATGTAAAGGTAGAGAAATCGATAAATAAACATCAGACCTAGTTTCTAAACTTATGTCTCCTAATTTTAAAATTAGTGGTAGTGATTCCACCAGCCTTGCTTAGGGAAGAAGGAGTGGGGGTGGGGGCTTTGGGGAACAGCCAATATACTGAACCGGATTCAATCCAAGCAAACCTAGTTGACATGAACAAAACTGGAAGGAACCTAATGATGGAAAGAAGAGGGGAAAATTCCTAATAATAACAACCCCAGATTAAGTTTTTCTTTTCCCCTTATTACAACCTTTTTCATATCCTTTATATGTCACCTAAATACTTCCCAAAAAATGCAAGGAAATTGAAACAAGGTGATTCCCCTAAATTTGAAGAGCTGCTTGTAAATGACTAGAAGATATAAGTTGGGAAATGTTTCAATCAACGTGTTTCTTCTTGTTTATACAAGCTAAAATGTCACCGTTGGAATAATTACTATTTCACATCTCGTCTAGAGCAGCACATGCTCTTGCTAATCCTGTAGTCCCCTGCACGCAAAGCCAACACTGGCTTCAGGAGCCCATTGGTGCATTTAAGGTGCAGTGTTACTACACGAAGCTCCCAACCTGCACTGAAGGATTAGGAACATGACTAGTCAAAATTAGAATATCGTACTTACATGTCATACATGTTTGGAGTAGGCTCTTAAAAATAGTTATACACACTTATACATAAAGACATAATAATTAGGTATAAATAACCGTATTTGAGAAAGTTTGATCTTCTGAGAAGCCAAAAGTAGCTGGTAAATATATTTCTTGAATTGTCTTTTCTGATTTGACATGAACTGATGATCAGGCATAATAACATCAATGGAAAAAATAATTGAAATGACTGAGGGGAAAAGGCAGCATTCAGTCCCCATTCCTCCTTCCTTCTCATCATGGCCTGCATGTCATATTGTCAGATAGCTGTTGCTTTGTTAGCATGGCTAATCCAGGCACAATTTCCTTGTTTCAATAAAGCTCAGAACTTATACCATGGTGCTAAAAAAAATCGTAATAAAAATGGGACTGACATCATTAAAGTGAATGTGATGCACAGGGATCAAATGAGAATCCTGAGAGAGGTCACCTAGTCCATGCCTCTGCCTCTGGGGGAGACCACACTTAGAGAATTTCAAGTTACAATATGAACCCTTTTCATTTAACTTTCTAAAATTTCATTATCCCGATACTTTTAAAAGCAACAAAGGAATAAAATGACAATCTCAGAAAATAAAATGTCAGAAGAGTAGGATTCAGATTCCAGTTCTGTTGGTTACTACCTACCTGAACAATCTTAGGTAAGTCACTTAACCTCATTTGGACTCAGTTTCCACTTAGTAAAATGAAGGAGTTGAACATGATGACCTTTGAGGTACCACCTGGCTCTACATCTTTGATTGTATGATTCTTTATCCACATATCTATATCTATATATACACACATATTTGTACATGTTTATATATATATACATACATACATATATATATATATACACATACATACACACACATATAATTTCCTGTGGCTAACATGCATTCGGTTTTTTATTTGTTTGTTTGTTTGTTTTGTTTTGTTTTGTTTTTGTATGTGAGGGACAAATTGGCCAGGGATTCTTTCAAAGGCAATGTGGATACAAGGGTCTTATTCAATTTGCATCTATACCTTCACTTCAAGGTATTGCCTTCATATGGCCACTGGTATTTTAGCAATCACACTAAGGCAATTACAGAAAACCTTTTTCCACATTTGCTTTGATCCCATTTAGGTATCTTCATGTGTTCTCTCCTTATACTCACAGAGATCATCAAGCATTTATATCAAAAGTAGCCAGGACTTTCAACACTCAAATGTGATAACACTATTTTAAAAGTGTTTTCTATTTTTTTTATGTCAGTCAAACAATGTACCTAACACCATGCTTTTTGTAATTGAGAAACTACGAGAATTATGTAATAAGAGTTGATGTTAAAAATAACACTTAGCATTTATAAAATGCCTTAAATTTGTTTCAGTGTTGTACACACACTATCACATTTGAAACTTATAACATCTCTGTGAAGGAGAGAGAAAGAGGTACTTTTATCTTCCAGAAAAGTAAAGTTCACATCAATTAAGTTAATTGCCCGAAGTCAAAGAGCTAGTAAGCTGCAGGGGAAGGATGTGAATACATGACTCTTGAATCCAGGACCAACACTCTATCCTTTATGTCACACTATCCCTATAGAGCAGTTTCTATGGCTAAAGAGCTAACCATCTTAGTAGCTGAAGAGACATTGTGGGCACTTTATAAAGGCAACTAGACAGTCAATATAGCATATAGTGAGTGCCAAATACGTGAAAGAAACAATGAGATTTTAGATGGGAGAGAGATAACTAGAGATCAGAGAGGTTCAGTAAAGCTTCATGCAAAAGGAGTCATACCTATCAACCTATCTTTTAAAGCCCAACTAAAACATGTGGAGAATACACACACATAAAATAAAGGTCAGGAGTAGAATTTATTATGTAAAAAACAAAATAAAATGGGGGTAATAATCATGATCTCAGACAAAGTTAAAGCTACAATAGATTTAATCAAAGGAGAAAAACAGGGAAACTACACTATGTGTCAACCTTAATAATCAATATTGTTTTAGACTATTTAAAATAACCAGACAGTATAAGGTTTGAGTATCGCTGTGGTGTAGGAAATGATGAACCAGTGGATTTAGAAAAAATATGGAAAGACTTAGACTTATGAAAGAGGATGTTATCCAACTTCAGGGAGCAGAGGACAAGTGGAAATAAGCATAGTATGGCCTTATGTATATATGGATGAAAATGTATATGTGTGTGTGTTTGTGTGTATGATTATAGGTATCTATGAATATGCATGTGTATGTGTCTACATATATGTGTGGGTATGTGTGTATATATGCATTTATGTATGTATATATGTATGTGTTTATATACATACACACACACACATATATATATGTAGGTAGGTAGATAGGTATCCATGCTAAATTATGTCTTCTTGGGGTATGGGAGAAAGGAGGAAAGTTTAAGTAAAAAGTGCATAGCAGAGAGCAAAACAAAATCTACAAGGAAGCAAAGATGGACAGTTTTGAAAATAATGTGTAATATTTATTATACATTTTTAAATGGAAATTTATTGCTTTATATTGAATCCTTTCTTATGGTCTGCCATGTACCTGGTGATGGTTTTTTTTCCCTTTTCTTATTTTGTATTTAAGTTAAAAATAAATATAAAAATCATTTAAAAATAAAATACATGTAGAAATCACTGATGCCATCCAGGATATAATGACCTTTACTCCCTCAGTCATCTAATAGCATTTTTCTTAAACCTCTCTTTTACATTTCTAGGATGTTGTGTTATATCGTAGTTATTTTGATATGTTTTATACCCTCCCCAATCACTGTACTTCAAACTCCATGATGATAAAATGTATCATCTGAAATTTGTTTCTCTCCTAGTGCTTAACGTAGTGCTCTATATACAATAGGAGCTTAATACATAGTTTTTAAAAGAAAAAAAAGAATTAGTATTTTAAAGGGTGGGGGAGAGGAAGAAAGGGCACACAGGCATAGGGCATATTTGGGACAGAGGTTTGGGAATTGGAAAGCACTGGGCATGCTCAAATGGTGTAAAACTGTTCAGTGCCTAGGGCATAGTGTGCATAGAGGACAGCAGCATGATAAGGTCAAAAATTTTGAGAGGCTCTGGCATGCAGAGGGTTATATATATGAAGCTAAAGACTTGGAGATTTATTTGCTATTCAATAAGCTTTTAGTCAGAAAAACCAGGTGACCACTGTACATGAGAAAGACCATTGTGGTAGTGATATTAAAAATTAATTAGACTCGAGATATCAGTTACATCACCATTCCCATATTATAGGTTTCATTATATTACAGAAGTAATGTATTCAATTCCTGCCCCAGCTTTGAGCAATTCACTTTACTTATCTGAGCTTCACTTTCTTGGAAGAGAAAAACATAGCGATGTTATAATTAGACTGGAGAGATCTGTTACATCCCATAGTATAGGCAGGTGGTGATGTAATCACATTGTACTTACACATATGTAATTGTATGTACACATGTCTTCAAGTTCTTTGGCATTGAACCTAGAAACTAATTGGATATGGCAGACACAAAAAAAAGGACAGTCAGACCTCCCCTGAGTGACTCAGGAAATAGTGGTGCTGGCATAAGAGATACGAAAGTCAGAAGGAGGGATCTGGCAGAAAAAAGAGAGGGATAGAACAAGAGAAGTATAGGACCAATTGCTTGGGATGCATGACAAGAGGTGTACCAGGTGTACATATCACTCTAATTTTCCACCAAAAAGTTGCCATCACATTCCTTCAATTTCCCAGATGGCCACAGAAAAAAATAAAGATCAAACTTTTTTTTAGCATTTTTCCCTAAAAAAAAAGAAAAGAAAAAAAATCGTGATTAGATTTTAAATTGCTTAACAGATGCTCACTGTTAGACATATTATAAGGAATATAGTAAACAAAGAAAAAGACAATACCAAGAAAATAAAAATTCCAGGATTAAAATTCATTTCAATATAAACATTTAAATGTATACTATGTATACGACATGGTGCTAACCAATATATGCAAAGCACAAGGAATAGAAAGGCACAAGAATGCAATAATTTCTGGTCTCAAGGAACACATAATCTACTTGAGGTATTCAACATCAAGCCCACAAACAAGTAGAGTACCACCTTATCCCCTACCCCTAAAAAATGAGGAAGCAAATAATACTAAGAATTGGTGGGACCAGAGAAAATCTGGGAGGATATTAGGTTGAGAACTAAGTCTTCTGTTCTCTAAGCATCACCACTCCCCCTACACACACACACACTTAGGAGGGACCTTGAAGGTCATCTGGTCCAATTTCCCTCCTTTTACAGATAAGGAAGCTGAGGACAAGAGAGGGTAATCAATTTATTTTCATTTTCATTTAATTTAATTTATATATTATATATGCATTATAAATAAAATTTAAATATATATTTTATTTAAAAATATAAAAAAATGCCTCCTCCCTTCCCACCCTCCCCCAGATCCCCCACAGACAAATGCGCATTAAGGCAAAATTTGCTTTATGTAGAGGGCTATGGAGTGGTCCATTTATGTGAAATGAGAACTGTATGTCCATGTGGGTCCTTTTCCTCTTTCTTTGTTCTCATTGTTGTATAGGCCTGTTAGTAGTAATATCACTGGGGCAAAGGGTATAAACTTTTTAGCAACTTTTTGGTTCCAAATCACTTTCTAGGATAGCCCTGCCAATTCATGGTTCCAGTCCCCATCACATTCATCTTTTCTTTTTTATTTTGGTCAACTTTGCAAGTTTAACGGGTAGATGTCCATGGTTACTTTAATTTGTATTTTGTGAAGTATTAGTGATTTCATACATTTTCATGAGATTATTGATAATTTAGATTTCTTCCATAGGAAATACACACAAACACACACACACACACACACACTCACATATATGTTCTTTGCTCATTTAGGAATTGGAGAATGGATCTTATTTTTATAGATTTGAATTGATTCCTCATATATCTTAGAAATCATATCCTTATCAGCAAAACTTCCTGTAAAGATATTTTCTCTAGTTACCTACTTCCCTTCTAATTTTAGCTGCACTGATTTTGTTTGTGGAAAAAAAAAAACCTTTTAATTTCATCTAGTCAAAATTTTCCATTTTATCCTATATGTTGTTCTTTAATACATTTTTAGTCATGAACTTTCCATATTTGTAGATCTGAAAGGTAATTTTTCCCCTTGTTTCTTTATCAAGTTATTTGTCGTATCACTCTTAAAGTCTAAGTAATATATGTATTTGGAACTTATCTTGGTATACATTTTCAGATATTGGTCTATAATTTCTGTCAGAGTGATTTTCAATTTTTCCAGCAGTTTGTGTTAACTAAGGGGTTCTTATACCAGTAACTCAGCTCTTTGAATTTATCAGACACCAAATCCAAAGTTTTATCTTAAAGAGTGAGTGTTCCTGGAATAGAATTTCCTTCTACTTCCTATGCTCAAGGAAGTTTGATTCAGGCTCCTCTTGGTTTCTCCCATTACTCTTGAATCTTACAGTTATGAGCCTACAGCTCATGACGGGTCAAAAGTTAAATAACAAACTATTCTTAGCATTTTTCTACATATTTGTAGACTTTGTATGACTTGTATTTTTTTTTTAAATCCTGGCTTGAACATTTACATATCAGAAGATGATATATATGCTCTCAGCACATTTCTATGTGACATATTATTGGGTTTAACTTGGTTCATGATGCCTTTTCAAGGATAAATTCCAGAAAAAGTAACACAGAGTATAATATTTGTCTCAGTCACCAGGTGTTGCTCTACTTGAGCAACTATTATAGCTATTATTATTCTTAACACAAGCTACTTTTAGTAAGATACCACCACTGTTCCCACTCACTGTCACCTCAACTTTTGTTCATGCTCTTACTTCCTAAATTTCAGTCAACTGCATGAAAATCTTAATATTTAAAGTAGTAATTCCTAATATCATTCAGTAGGCTATTTCAGAATCATGAATTTGGAGTCATAGACCGCGGATCAAATTATGGCTCTATCACTTTCTGTTGGTGTGACATTGGACAAATCACTATCAAGGCTTCCTTTTTTCCATCTGTAAAAATGAGGGTATTAACCTAGCAGGTGTGTGGTACAGTAGATAGGGTGCTGGACCTGTTTTGGGGAAGATGTGATTTCAAATTTGGCCCCATACACTTACCCTAAACAAGTCACTTAATTTCTTCCTCTTTCTGTTTCCTCATCTGTAAAATGAGTGAATTAATAGCACCTACCTAGCAGGGTTGTTGTAAGGATAAAAAGAGATATTATTTGTACTGACCTTTAAAAGTTTAAAGTGCTAGAAAAATGATAGCTATTATTATAACTGTTGCTATGCTTGTTATCATCATCTCATCAAACCAGATAATTTGTAACATTCCTTCAAGTTCTAGAGATGTAATCCAAAAATCCTATGGCCCTGCTCCCCCTTGAAAACAGTTCACTCTCTCAGTTCTCTTTCCCTTTATAAACAATGCATTCAGAATATGACATTTTGATCAAAGTCGTTTTAATGTAAGCTTAAAGTGAAAGTAAAATGTACACCCTTATACTCAAGCTTGCAATGTTATAGCTTTCTTTTTATCTGCCCTTTCATTCTGGGAAAATTCTAGATGCAGGCATTTCTGGAGCTCATAGAGTATGGAGAAAAGGGAAGAACTTTTTCACAGTTTTTCAAAGATGAAGTGAGGTGGAGAAGAAAGAGTCTCTCCAAATCCTCGGGTCTGATCTGCTCAACAGGATTCTTGGTAGCTCAGAATATAAAGCAGCACCTGAGTGAACAATGATTGTGGAATGTTCTCCCTGCACCCTTCCATTTTGCTCTGCCCATTATGTGTTGATTACAGGAAGAACCACATGTCTAAGACATTCTACTTTTATAGCATCTTATTGTTCAGAAGAAATCAGATGAAACCTAATGTAATGAACTTATGATAGAAAAGTCTTAGAATGGGCTCTCCTTTGCTCCCTCTCTGAATCATTTACCTAATGAAAGATCCTAAAAGCACATTTCCTTAGGTGCAGCTATATTTCGTATCCCTTTGCTTTAGGAAGATAAGTACAATTAAGCAAATTTCACATACCTGTTATAAAATTTACACCCCAGGATTAAGAGAACTAGGAATGTTTGACTGGATGTCTATGCTTAGAATTTTACAGAAAATATTTTAGTATGGGAAGAGACCTAAAAGATAACATAGTGTAATTTATACCTAAAAGGGAATCTTTTTGACAGCATCCCTGACAAGTGTTCTTCCAGTCTGCCCTGAAAAGATATCCAGCAATAGGAATCTCATTACTTACCAAGGCAGGTTATTCTACTGTTGGTGAGATCTAATGGTTAGTAAATCTTTCCTTTATATTCAATCAAAATATGCAGGTCTGAAACTTCCAGCTCCCTGCTTCTAGTTTTGCTCCCTGAGGCTGATAATGACAACAAAAACAAAGACAACAACTACGATGATGATGATGGTGATATTTCCATAGCTCTTTAAAATTTACAAAGAACTTTCTCTATAGCACATGAGTTAAATATAAGTAGAGCTGTTCATTTCACATGGATATATGAAGACATATCCCAACTCTCTATGTCTTGTCATCTCCAAGCTAAACTTCTCTAGTAGCATCAACATCTCTTCAGATGAATTTTGAATCCTGTCATCATGCTACTTTTCCCAATCTGGGATAGACTCCAGCTTGTCATTTTAAAAGAAAATGTAGATCCCTGCAACAAATATAATCCTTTTTGATGTAGTCTGGCCAAGGCACAGTAAAGTAGAGTGATCAACACTCTCGTTTTTTTAATATGTTGCTCCCTGTAATGCAGGTAAAGTTCACATCAGTTTTTTTTCATTTTTTCACTATTATATCACATTGGTGATGTATTTGAGTTGTAGTCAGATAAAGTCATCAGATTTCTTTTACATGAACTATTATCTGATCATTTCTTCCCTATCATGTACTAACATAAATTTAGGGTTTTACATAAATTCCCATTAAATTTCAGCTAATAAAATTTGGTCCATGGCTCTAGCCTATTAAAATCTTTTTTGAATAGTACTTGTTTCATCAAACATATTAGCTATCCTTTCAAGTATTACAATAAATTATATCCATTTATCAATTCATTTATTCATACAACTATTAATTCATGCAACATGAATTTATCAAGTACTTACTCTATGGCAGGCACTGTATTAGGCACTGGGGATACAAAAATAAATCAATACTTTCTATATCCTCAAGAAACTTACATTTTACTGGAGGGAGGGAGAGTATGTACACAAAGAAGATAGAGATAGGAACTAGAACTCAGATCTCTCCAGTGAATACATCTCCATGGTGAGGAATTCTTTGTCACTAAAGGTTGACATCTTTTGGGTAATTTATATTCTTAATGAGCTGCCTAAGGGCAAGGGTTGACAAAATACAAACAATTGCCTGTTTTGTATTTTAATATAATTAAACATTATTTATAAATATAAAAATACAAAAAATTTACAAGTATAAAAACCATTCTTGGCTCATAGGACATACAAAAAACAGGCTATGGACTGTAGTTTGCCAACCCCTGACCTAGAGCACTAAGAGATTATGTGACCTATAATAGTGCTTTGAGCTCTTTCTCAAAGAGCCTTCATGTGTTAGAAAAGAGACTTTAATTGATGTATTTCTGGCCTTGAGACGCTCTTTTTCTGTTATGCGATATTGCCTCACTTGCAGATACAAAGATAATTAAATATATGATATATTTTTCATAAAACAAATACAATGTAATTTGGGGCAGAGAGAGAGGGTAGTAAGAACTTGAAATATCAGGAAAGGATGCCTGTAGGAGGTGGCATTGGATCTGAGCCTTGAATAGAACTAGGGCTTCCAAAAGTTGAAGATGAAGAGGAAGAGCATTCTTGGCATGGAGGACAGAGGTGTAAAACGGAATTTGGGGTATACAGAACAGTCAATGGGTCAATGAGTCTGAAAGTATACATAATGTGAAATCAGCATGGGAAGATAGTTAAGGGCCATTTTGTGAAGGGCTAAAAATGTGAATGTCAAACAGAGGAATCTGCATTTTATCTTGAAAGTGATGGAGAACTACTGAAATCTCTTAAGCAATGGGGAGGAGCCCCAGGGAAGGGAACAAGCATTTCTGATAACACACTATGTTTTAGTTTCTGTTCTAAGTGTTTTACAAATATTATCTCTTTGATGAGCAGGGTAGTGACATGGTTAAATGTATGCTCAAGCACTTTCAAGTTGATAACTAGTGGAAGATGACTTGGAGAGGAGAAAGATTGAAGGCAGAATGACCAGTTAGGAATCTATTGAGATATAGAAAGGTTCTGCACTGAGTTAGTGGTTCTATGAGAGATGGAGACAATTTCCAGAATTGAATATAAAATCCTCTGGTTTTTAAAGCTCTTCAGAACCTGACACTTTCCTACCTTTCCAGTTCCACTCTCTCCACATAATCTATGATCCAGTGGCACTGGCCTCTCTTGTATCCATGAATTTTCATTGACTGTCCCCCATAACTGGAATACTTACCCTTCTCTTTCAGGTTTCCCTAGTTTCCTTTCAAATATCAGCTAAAATCCTACCTTCTGAATCCCAGTTACCCTAATACTAGTGACTCCCCTCTTGTGATCATCTCCACTTTTTCCTGTTTATATCTTGTTTGTACAGAGTAGTTTACATGTGGTCTCCACTATTAGAATGTCTGCCCCTGGAGGGCCAGGACTATTTTTACTTTTCTTTCTCTCCCCAGTATTTAGCACAGTGTCTGGCATATAGTAAGTGCTTAATAAATACTTGTTCAACTGACTTGATAAGAGGAAAAAAGGGAATGGATGAAAAAGAGATTGTGGTGATAGAATTGATAAGACTTGGAAAATGTACTGGTGAGTATTGAGGGGAGACTGAGAGGGAATAGTTGATGATGACTTGGAAGTTATAAACCAGATTGAGTAGAAAAATGGTGATACCCTAAAGGAAAATAGGAAAGTTTGAAAGAGGGGTACATTTTAGAGAAATGGCAACAACCTATGATTTGGGCATGTTGATTTTGAGATACCTAGTGAACATTCAGTTGGAGTTGTTCAACAGGAAATTGATAATTTAGGATTCATGTTCAGGAAAGAAACTACATGTAGTTTAAGAAATTTGTGAGCCAGCCATCTGAAGATAGATGGCATTTGGACCTAAGTGAACTGATGAGATCTGCAAGAAAGAGAGTATGGAGAAAGAAAAGAAGAGTGTCCAGAGAAGTGCCTGGCAAACACACTGTACTTAAAAGACTGTACTGTACAATTAATTATCCAGAAAAGAATAAAAGGAAGGAATAAAACACATAGGAGGAGAAATAAGTGTGAGTATAGTCATGAAAATCTGCAGAGCATAGGGTAGTCAACAGTGTCAGATGCTTTGTGGAGGTCAAGACATGAGGACCAAGAAAACTCCATTCAATTTAAAGTTTGAGAAATTACCGAAAAACTAAGAGAGTCAATTTTCACTTGAGTGATAAGGTTGAAAGACAGAATCAGTTCAGGGTTGGAGCCAAGGTAACAGAGTAGAGAAAAACACTCGTCTGAGTTCTCTGAATGCTCTCTCCAAAAAACTTTAAAATAATACTTCAAATTGAATTCTGGAGTGGCAGCTCCAACCAAAGTTCAAGGTGAGACATGGCTCTAGCCCAAGGTAACCTGGGAGATTGGAAGGAAAGATCTGAAACATGGTGGTAAGAGTTTGCTCCAGAGCTCACATGGATGAAACATCAGTGGTGAGACTAGATGGTGGCAACAGAAGCAGCAGCAGCTTTGGGAGCTCTAAAGTTAAACATATTAAGGGGACTTGGAAAATGGTCAGAAAGACATTAAAAGCAATGGATGCAGCACCAGGACCATGTTGGGCACAACCCTTGCTTATGCTCACTTAGGGGGCATAGTTCAAGGGCAGAAGAGAGCACTTTCAGCAAAGAGGGAAGTCAGGAACCCTAAGGAGCAATATTTCTTTTAGTCACAAGGGATCAGAGCCAATGAAGAACAATTTCACTTGTCCTCTTAAGGGACCAGGGACTATAAGGAACAATAGCATTTCCAATCCCAAGGGAACAGGGGGATTGAGAAGCATGATTGATTGTAATCTCAAGGAACCCTTCCTGGGTAAGGACCAGAGTGTAGACCAGGAGAGCAGTGACCACACCTATCCCAAGATCACACGACCTTGGAAAAGTAAAAACTTCCAAACATCCAAAAGTAGCTCTGAAAAGAGCAGTAAGAAAAAGTTTGAAGCTTGAGACAGTGTGCTTCCTCTACTCCTTGTGCAGGGAGTAGAGACCAATTTCAAAATAAAGGTCAAAATCAGGAAATAAACATGGAAAAATGAGCAAACAACAAAAACAGAGCCTGACCATAAAAAGCTACTCTAGTGACAGACAATATCAAGATACAAACACAGAAGAAGACAACAAAGTCAAAACAGCTACTAGAAAACCCTCAGAGAAGAGATATGAGTTGGACAAAAGTTCAACAAGAAATTCTGGAAGAACTAAAAAACGATTTTCAAAATCAAGAAAGAGTAATACTTGAGTAAGAGATAAAAGAAAAAGAGGAAAATATCAAAACAGGACAATTTGATAAAAAGGGACAAAAATACTAAAGAAAATAATATCTTATAAATAGAATTGGCCAAATGGATTAACCTGATTACCTGAAACTAAAAAGCTTTTGCACAAATGAATCTAATGCAGCCAAAATTAGAAGGAAAACAGAAAATTGTGGGAAAAAGTTTATAGCAAGTTTCTTTGATAAAGGCCTCATTTCTCAAAAAATATAGAATGAGCCAAATTTATGAAAACTAACTCATTCCCCTATTGATGGTCAACCAATTTTCAGAATAAAAAATCAAAGTTGTTAATAGTCACACAAAAATGCTCTAAATCATTACTGATTAGAGAAATGCAAATTAAAACAACTCTATTAAACCACATCATAGCTATCAGATTAGCTAACACGATGGAAAAGAAAAATGACAAATGTTCAAGAGGATGTAGAAAAATTAGGCCACTGATGCACTAACTGTTGGTGGAGTTGTGAACTAGTTCAACCATTCTGGAGAATAATATGGAATTATGTCCAAAAGACTATAAAAATATGCATACCCATTGATCTAGCAGAACAACTACTAGGTCTGTATCACAAAGAGACCAAGGAAAAGGCAAAAGAACCTATTTGTACAAAAATATTTATAGCAGCTCTTTTTGAGGTGGCAAAAATTTAAAAGTAGAGGAAATGCCCATCAATTGGAGGATGACTGAACAAAGTTGTGTTATATTATTGTGACAGATTATAGTCATGTTGTAAGAAATGACAAGCAGGATGGTTTCAGAAAAACCTGAGAAGACTTACATGACCTTATGCAAAGTGAAGTGAGCAGAACCAGAACACGCTACACAGTAACAGCAACATTGTAAGGATGATAGACTGTGAAACACTTAGCTGGTCTGATCAAGACGATGATCCAAGAAAATTCTAAAGGACACCTGATGAAATATGCTAGCCACCTCCAGTGAGAAAACCAATGAACTCTGAATGCATATTGAGGCATACTTTTTTTTAGCTTTCTATATTTTTCTTGTGTGTTTCTTTGTTTTGGGCTATGATTTCTTTTGCAACATGGCTAATATGTAAATATGTTTTGCATGACTTCATTTGTCTAATTTATATAGAATTGCTTGCCTGCTCAAGGAGGGGGAAACAGTGGGATGGAGGGAGAGAATTTGGAACTGAAAATTAAAAAAAAAGAATGTTAAAAGGTTTTTACATCTACTTAGGAAATAATGAAATAAATAAAATACATTCAAAGTTTGTCACACACATAGAAAAAGAAATCAAATTCAAAAGTATTAAATGACTTGGATGGGAGGAGGTGGCAACAATGAGCATAGATGGCTCCCCCTGCCCCTAGGAGTTTGTGAAAAGGAGAAGAGATAAAAAATGAAATCTCAAATAGGAATGAAATGAGCATTTATCAAGCACTCACTCTGCGTCTGGGACTGTCCTAAGCATTTTATAAATATTATATCATTTTAACCTTATCATCATTCTGGATACTATTATAATTCCTATTTTACAGATGAAAAAATTCTGACAGAAAAAGATTTAGTGACCCGTCCATGGGCACACGGATAGTAAGTGTCTAAGATTGGATTTGAACTCAAATTTTCTACCAACCTAGTAAGTTCAACTGAATATTCTTTATATATGGAGGAGATCTTGACAAGTTTACAACTACAAAGAGGTAGCAGAGTAGGAAAGAATAATTATTAGAGAGCTGACATTGTTTATGGTTGTTAGAGGTTAAAATAGAGGTGCTGCTAGCACTATACCTAACTTACACATGGCTTCTACCCCTGTTTTTTGCTCTTAGAAAGAGCAGTGTGATAGCACATTAATTAATCAGTTAACCAGTTGAAAAGATTTAGTAAATTATTTGTCTGTCATGTAGTATTCCAATTAGTCCAGGTTCAATAGAGGTCTAGGAATATGCCCTATGCTCACCCTCAATTAACAAAAATGTGAAATCCCTCTCATCTCTGCTCCATGAGTACTTACACAATGTTACAAGAGCTATAGAGGGTTATTGGGGTGGGAAGAGCTAATAAGATACTAGAATTGTTGCTATAGAAAAATTTAGAGGTCATCTAATCCCATCTTCTATTTTTTTTCCATATAAGGGAATTAAGTACTATAGAAGTCACACAGATAATGAGGGGCAGAGCAGAGACGGCAAGAATTAGGTTTTCATCAAGCAGTTTTGAGGTTAGACTGAAGAGAAGAGTAAGCACCTGAAGGATTACCTTTATTTTCTATTAGGAAAATATTGTATGGGGAAAGATCCTATGAGAAAAGGAAAGGTGAAAGAAAGGTGGCATGGGAAATGAGTATGAAGGTTAGGAAGTGCCATAGTGAAATGTACAATAGTCTCTTTGAGATGAGTTTCTTTTAAAAGTTGTTTAATAGCAGTGATTCTCCAATTGAGATTTGTTTTTGTTGAGTTGTTCAGTCATGTCTGACCCTTCATGATGTTATGGACCATAGTACAGAAGATCTTTCTATCCTCCACTATCTCTTGAAGTCTGTCCAAGTTCATGTTCATTGTTTCCAAAACATTGTCTATCCACCTTAGCCTCTGCCATCACCTTTTCCTTTTACCTTCAATCTTTCCCAACGTCAGAGTCTTTTCCAATGAATCCCATCTTTTCATTATGTGGCCAGGTATTAAGCTTCAGCCTCAGTATGTGACCTTCTAGTGAATAGTCTGAATTAATTTCTTTAAGTATTGATTGGTTTGATCTTCTTTCCATCCAAGGGACTCTCAAAAGTCTTCTCCAGAAACACAGTTTGAAAGTGTCAATTCTGTAGCTCTCGGCTTTCTTATAGTCTAACTCTCACAGCCATATATTTCTCTTGGAAAAAACATAGCTTCAGCTATATGAAACTTTGTTGGCAAGATGATATCTGCTATTTAGTATGCTGTCCAGATCTGACATTGCTTTTCTTCCAAGTAGAAAATATTTTTTAATTTCATGGCTGCAGTCACCATCTGCAGTGATGTTTGAGCCCAAGAATATAAAATCTGATACTGCTTCCATTTCTTCTCCCTCTCTTTGCCAGGAAGTAATGAGACCAGCTGCCAAGATCATAGTATTTTTTTTTGTTTGTTTTTTTTTGATGTGAAGCTCCAAGCCAGCTTTTACACTCTCCTCTTTCACCTCCATCAAGAGGCATTTTAATTCTTTTTCATTTTCTGTTATCAGAATGGTATCATCTACATATTTGAGACTGTTGATATTTCTCTCAGGAAACTCGTTTCTGGCTTTTGATTCATCTAGCATGGCATCGACATATAGGTTAAATAAATAAGGTGACAATATATTGTTTTGTCATACTCCTTTTCCAACCTTAAACCAATCAGTTATTCCATATTCAGTTCTAACTGTTGCTTCTTGGCCCCCACGTAGATTCCACAGGAGATAAATAAGATGATCTGGTACTCCCATCTCTTTGATGACTTGCCACATTTTGTTGTGATCCTCACAGTTAAAGGCTATGCCATGCAGGTTTACGAAAGATGGAAAGGTCATAGTGAAGAGTTCTGACAAAAGGTGATCCACTGGAAAAGTAAATGGCAAAACATTCCAGTATCTTTGCCAGTAGAGATCAGAGGATATAAATTTGCAGGGAAATAATCAGCACCATTGTAGAGCTCACTTCTACCCAGGAATGAATAGAGAAGACAGATGGTGAGGGTGACATTTGGCACAAAATGAACAGCAATAGATCAGAAAGGCAAAAGACTAGAGAATTGAAGACAGTGTACTGCTGAGCATCAAAACTAGGAAGTGGAGAATGTGAGATGACAGCAAGGGTGATGGATTGAGTAAGAACTCTGGTGGTAAGTAGTTTAAAGGTCATGGCAAGAATGAGAAATCATTTTAGGAGAAGTAAGAAACAAGGAGAGATGGGAATATAGGAGGTTGTGATCACATCAAGAAATTTCAGATACATGCATTCCTTCATTCAAGTCATTGACAAAATTGTTAAATAGGCCAAGACCAAGAACCTTGGAATACCTAGGGTGACATGGTTACATTAATCACTATTCTTTGGATCCAGTTATTCAACCAGTTCTGAATGGCTGAAATGATTCTGAAAATTCTTTTCAAAATACTAACAACTAGTCCATTTCTCTCCATGTCATACGCAAGGATAGCATGAGAGGTCGTGTCAAATGCATTGCTATTATGGCTTGAGTATTTCCCAGATCTCCTTGTCATATCACTCTGTCAAATAATAAAAGAGGTTTTTTTTCCCTGGAATAACTTGTTTTAGATGAACTCATACTATCTTATAATGATTTTTTCCTCTACATTTTCACATCCCATCATTATTTCCCTGTTTCTCTAAATTTGTTCAATTTACAGACCTGAATTTTTCTTTCCATATTTGACTCCATTAACATTTCTTATCTATTCTGATTTTGCATTATTCACTGAATACATCCCCTAATTCCAGTTCCCACCAGAACATAGTTTAGTTCATTTTTATATACCCCTGCTAAATTAATCTTCCTAATAAACTCACATCATCATTTTACTTCCCTGCTCAAAAATTTTTTAATGGTTCCCAACTGTCTACTGAATTAAAGTTAACTCATTACCTTGGTATTTAAGGCCTTCCACCATCTGACCCCAACCTAACTCCAGCCTTATCCTGCACTACTCCCCTTCACATAACCTATATAGTTCACTATTTCCTGAATACAGTCTCCATTTTCAGCCTCAGTGTATTTGCTCATACCATTCCCAAAGGCGGAAATGCTTTCTATCCATTTCCACTATCATTTCCATCTGGAAAAAAGATTTCCATTAGGTACCATAGAACAATGAAGTAATATCAATACTAAACATATATACACCAAGTGGTAGAGCATCCAAATTCCTAAAGAAGAAGTTAAGTGAGCTATAGATTCATGACCAGACAAGAGATAGAAAGAATTACAAAATGTGAAATAGATAATTTTGGTTATGTTAAATTAAAAAGCTTTTGCACAAAGAAAGTTAGAAGGAATGCAGAAATCTGAGAAACATTTTTTTACAGCAAGTGTCAGTGATAAAGGCCTCATTTCTCAAATATATAGAGAACTGAGTCAAATTTATAGAAATACAAGCCACTCCCTAATTGATAATTGGTCAAAGGATATGAACAGAGTTTTCATATGAAGAAATCAAAGCTATCTATAGACATATGAAGAAGTGCTTTACATCACTTTTGATTAGAGAAATGCAAATTAAACCACCCTGAGTTACCACCTAACATCTATCAGGTTGGCTAACATGACAAAAACGAAAAATGATAAATGTTGAAGAAGTGTGGGAAAATTGGGACATTAACGCACTGTTGGTGGAGTTGTGGATTGATTCAACCATTCTAGAGAACAATTTGGAATTATTTCCAAAGGGCAACCAAACTGTGCATATGCTTTAATCCAGCAATACCACTACTAGATCTATATCCCAAAGAGATCATAAAAAGAGGGAAAAGGACCTACATATGCAAAAATGCTTTTAGCAGCCCTTTTAGTGGTGGCAAAATATTGGAAACTGAGGGGATTCCCATCAGTTGGGGAATAGCTGAACAAGCTGTGGTGTACTATGCAATAAGAAATGCTGAATAGGCAGATTTCAGAAAACCCTGGAAAGACTTGTATATACTGATGCAAAGTGAAATGAGCAGAATGGGGAAACCATTGTACACCACGTCAGCAACATTAGCTCTTCTCAGCAACACAATGGTCTAAGAAAAATACAAAGGACTCTAAGGAAAATGCAATCCACGTCCAGATAATGGACTGATGGACTCTGAATACAGTTTGAAGCATACTTTTTCCACTTACTTTATTCTTTTTCATTTTTTTTATTTTGATCTGTTTCTTCTTTCACAACTGTGATAAATATGGAATTATGCTTTACGTGATGACACATGTATAACCAATATCAAATTGCCTGCCATTTTAGGAAGGGGGGGAAGGAGAGAGAGAAAAAAATTTGGAACCCAAAATCTTGTAAAAAACAAATGCTAAAAATTGTCTTGACATGTAATTGGGAAAAAAATAAAATACTATTTTTAAAAAATGATGGCCATCCTTTAAGACTCATTTCAAAAGTCACTTTTTTTCATGAAGGATTCCTCTACCCCTACCTGTCAAAAATGATCTTCCCTTCCTCTGAACTCTCATAGTATTTTTTCTATACCTCTCTTCTTCCAGATAGCTGTGAAATAAATTTTATCTATCTTCTTAGCTCCTCAACAAAAGAAACATAGTAAGTTTTGCATTACTCTCAATGCCTAGCCCATTATCTTACACAGAGTCACAGGGTAGGTGCTCAATAAATATCTGTTCATTGAGTCAAGTTAGTTGCATTCCAAAACAACACATCCAAATTTTTTAAATGTTGCAGGAAGGGTTGGGACATGAGAAAATTTCCCTTGATTATCATTCCATCATAGGTAGAGAACACAGAAGGGAAAAATAGATATAAGAAAGGAGAATGGGAGGCATGAACATAAATGTAGAAAGACAGAAGAATGTTGGAACCTAAAGCTGTTAGTAATCCTAACATAAACATATGTGGTGAGGAACCTGTATCTCTGACAGAAACAGAGATATAAGTTGATTTTTATTCTGCTCTTCAAAAGATACATTTGCTAGAATAGTTTAGCAAATGCTAAAAAAAACCTTTCTTTAACTTCATCTTGGCAATGCTAATCATTCCCCTTTCTCCAAGACAAGTAAAATAATCTGTTCGTTGAGCTTTGAATTCATGACATTAGAAATATACTTTAAAGGACAACCTATGTATACACCTTAACATTTGTTGAAAAGCTTAATGCTGTAAGCAAAATTAGAGATATATTGTCAAGTGTGTACCCTGAGACACAATAAATAGCTTTTTAAAATAGAAATATGAAGTGGGCTAACAACACAATTTCATAATTCAAATATGACCTTAATGGAAAGAGCACTGGTCTGAAAATCTTTAGACAGGGGTTCAAGGTCTGACTTGGTCACTAATTGTGGTCCTGTGCAAGGTACTAAAACAAATCTGAGTCTTGGTGTCCTCTTCTATGAATGGAGAATAATAGTTCCTGCCATCTTTTAACTGCTATTATACTGCTTCATTTTATTCAAGAGGTGACCCTGGGCTTTTGAAGTTGTTCTCAGGAAAATACAAGCTTTAGGAATTCTTACCAAGACAGAAAATCTTCAACTCCTAGCACGGAGATGATCTGGATGACTGGCTTATCTCAGGTTTTCTACAGAACTATCCATGCTCATGATCATATGTTGATTATGAACTTAAAAATTATCAGCAACCATGAATATCACAATAAAAAGAACAAAAAAGAAAATCATACATGAAAATGAGTAATTGAATCATATGGTTTTTAAGAATATGTTATGACAGTAGTGACACAGTTGTCCCCTTCTGAATTTTTTCTTCTTTTCTGTTCTTATTTTTTTTGTTTTTGATGCCCTTTTTTTATTGTTTTGTTTTCTTTTTAATAACTATCTCATAACCTCTGTCTGCCTCAATTTTCTCGTGTATAAAAAAAGAGATAAGAATAGTATCAATTTTCCAGGGATGTTATGAGAATAAAATGAAATAATAGTTTGTAAATTGCTATATAGATTCCAGTTATTATTATTATTATTATACTGTATTATTTAGTATTCTGTAGTCTTTCAAAGATGTTTTCCTTTACATTATTGTAGTCTATTCATTTTACTCTGCATCCTTTCATACAAGTCTGATCATGTTTCTCTGAATCCACATCTATATTTGTCTTGTCTTAATTGTGAAACAACAATAGTCTGTTACATTCAAATTTGCTCAGTTCTTCTCCAATTGATGGGCATTTTTTTTATTTCCAGATTTTTTGCTGCAATAAAAGTGCTGTTATGAATATTTTTGGTACATATTTGTGTTTTCCTTCCCTGTCCTTGACTCCTTTGTGGTACTTACCTAATAATGCTGTTACTGGGTTAAAGGGTATGCATAATTTAGTGACATTTAGAAAATAGTTATAAAATGCTTGCAGAATGTTTGTAGCAATTCTCAGCTCCTCCAGGAGTACATTAAATTACCTTCCCTGCTGTTTTGCATCTCTTTCCACAAATGCCATTTTCACCTTTCGTTATAAATCTGATGGGTGTGACATGGAGCCACAAAAATGCTTTAAGTAGAATTTCTCTAATTATGAATAATTTGGAAAATTTTTCATAAGGTTTTTCATTTAGAGATTGTCCTTTCATCTCTTGTGAATTCTTCCTTTTTCATTTTAGCTTTTGGTACATTGACTTCCCTCTCTGATTTTTTTATGTTTATTTTTAATATTAAATGCTAATGGGCAGTCTGGCTGGATTCAGGGTCTATTTCTTCCAGGAAAAGGAGCCTGTGGTTTTAGGTCTCATCACCTGGTGTTCTTTGACCCACCCCAGACCAGAGATCATTCTTGCTATTCACCCTCTCTTCTGGCACCACCCTTAATAAGAGAGAAAAAGGCTCCAGTGATATCATGCTGGCTTCCAGACATCGACTGGTGCCACTCAACTCTAATATACATTTCGGCTTCTGACCACCACCGGGTGCCCTTTTGTCTTTGAGGAATTCACTGTTGTTTCTCTTTTGATTTGTTAAATATTTTTTTCCCCTTTGATGTCTATCTTATCAGAGGTATTTTTCAGAAGAGCTGGGACTCAATGGGCATTTTTCATATCTAAAGATAAAATAATAGCTAACATTTATATAGTGTTTACTGTGTGCCAGGCAATGTGCTAAGTGCTTTGCAGTTATTACCTTATTTGATCGGCACCACAACCCTGGTAAATAGGTACTATTGTTATTCCCATTTTACAGATGAGAATCTGAGGCAAACAGAGGTACAGTGATTTACACAGGGTCACACACAAATTCTGATGCCAAATTTTAACTTAGGTCTTCCTGACTTTAGGCCCAGTGCTCTATCCACTGTGTACTACTTTCCTGTTAGCTACTTCTGAAAATTCACATACTACTAGGTTGTAGTTTCCTTTTGGTCTAAAAGTGCCTATTCTAATGAAATTGCAGATCTTTGAGGAATTGCAGTAATCCTTGCTCTATACAACCTCATAAGATTGATATAAGTATTGAATTTTGTAAAAGTACATGAAAATGCTTTGTAAAATGTAGCATGCTACACAAATATTAGGTAATATTAACATTAGATTCACTGCTGGACCTGGAATCAAGAAGACTTGAATAAAAATCCAACCTGAGGTACTTAATAATTGAGTGACCCTTGGCAAGTCACTTTATTTCAGTTTCTTCATCTGTAAAATGGGGATAATAATTGCCCCTACCTCTCAAGGATTATTGTGAGGATAGTGCAAGATATTTGTAAAATGTTTTGCAAACCTTAAAGCACAATAAATGGCAGCTAACGACAACTATAATAACAAAGATGGTGATAATTATGATAACACTTCAATATTTTAATGAATCTGTGATCTCATCAGTGTAGTAAACATTCCATTGGTACAGATCATAATCTGTCCTGGACAACTCTTGTTCATGTCCTTCTAATCAAACTTCCACAGATAATTTACCAAATCTGCTGGGCGATGTGCACTAACTATGTTAACATAACCTAGGTGCCAATGCATCAAGTGAACTATCTATCTATTATGTCTCAATATAAGCTCATGACCAGTCCCTCTCCCTTCCCAGTCATCCTTCTCTTTGATGATAATCTTTTAATGTCATTGCTTGTATTTCCTGCCGGTAATAATCTGAATTGGGTTTATCTCCACCTTGAATTGCTCCAATTGCCTTTGAATCACTTTAATTTTGTTTCCAAAAATCTCTTTGGAGATTGTAGGGTTCTATGATTCTCAGCTATGTCATATAACGAAGACTATTCATATTAAAAAGGTTTCCTCACTCCTACTCCTTGGGTTGTTGCAAGCACTATGTAAGTTCCCAAATACAATTCATGTATTCTTCGTTCCATTTTGATATTCCTATGTAATTCTGAGCCCAGATCATTGTACATCAACAAAGTCTGCTTATTTCTGTGTACTGATGGACAAGTTTTTTATGCTATCATTTTCATTCCATATCTAATTGCATAGCCATTCTTCACCTATTTTTTCCTATATAGTTAGCCTCAAGTCATTTTTATAATAATGAAGAATTGTGGAAGCTTATAAATTCAGTTTATTTCATTAAGCATTTATTAAACATTTAAGCACCTGAGTGCCATGCACATGGTTGGTAGTTAATTAATACTAGTTGAATTGAAGAGGCCTGGCAACATTCTGGTATTAGAGGAAAGTAGCACATTGTCATTTGCAAAAAGAGAAAACTGAAGGGCTTCAACACATGCATAGAATCACTCAGTAATTATATTATCTGTATTAATTTTTATTAGGATCATGGCTCAAGAGTTGGAAAGAATCTCAGAGGCTACATTTGTCAATTCCTTCAATTTATTTATTGCAATATTAATTAAATTGACTTTTTATTGTGAACTCAGTCATCAACAACTTCAAATATTTCAATATACAAAGAGGAAAATGAAAAAGCCTTCTATAAGAAACTATACATGCTTATATACAATTTGTTTTCTTTATATAAAAAGAATACATAATATATAAATAATGCATAGAAACATAATATATGCAATATGTATTTTCCATATAATGTGTAGTATATACATATATTACAATTTACATGTATGGAATATGTCATTTATTTGATATATTATATGAGTAATATATTAGTACATAAATTATATTTGTATATATCTATTATATAAAGAAAACAAATTATATATAAATCATTTCTTCAGTCTTTTTATTTCTGCCTACTTATTTTCCCCTTGTTTTTAAATTTTATTTTATTTTTAATTTATGGAACAAAACAAGCATTTCCATAATATAATACAATAAAAAGATGATTGTGTATGAAACTGCAAATCTACTGTGCCCAACTTGCTATTCCTTTCAAATATACAACAAAATTATCATGTAAATTGTTTTCCTTCCTCTCCCCCTTCCCCAAGAAGGCTACCATTAGACACAAAAATATATATATATATATATGAAATTATTCTATACATACTTCTATTTATCAGGTCTTTCTCTGAATGCAGATAGCATCTTTCTTCATATGTCCTTTATAGTTAATTTGGGTATTTATAAGACAAAATAACTTATTTGTTCAGAGTTGTTCTTTAAACGATATTGCTGTTATGGTATACAGTGTTCTATTGGTTCTGCTCACTTCACTCAGCATCAGTCCATACAAGTCTTTCTAGGTTTTTCTGAAATCCCCCTGCTCATCATTTCTTATAGCACAATAGTATTCTATTATATTCATATACCACAGCTTGTTCAGTCATTCCCCAATTGATGGGCATCCCTGTAATCTCCAGTTCTTTGCCACCACAAAGACAGCTGCCTACCCAAAAGAATTTCTTATTGCTGAGTGTACTGCTTTACTCCTTGCAAATAAAGATTATATTGTTCTTCACATTCGTATCTCAGAGCCTAGCACAATATCCATCACAACATAGATCTTAATTGGTTGGTTGATGCTCATTTTTTCAGTTGGTGTTAATCTTTTGTTACCAGCCAACCCATCATTCCTTTATTCCCCCATTCAAAACTATTCTTTGAACACTACGAGAATAATGGGACTCATATGTACAATGATATTCGCAGCAGCACATTTTGTAATATTGAAGAACTAGAAATAATGCCCTTATTTAACAGGTTATGAAAATGAGAGCTAGTGAGGTGAAGGGAATTGTGTTTAGTATCATAATTGGGTTTTGAATCCATGTTCTTTGATTAACCTGAGTACATAGTCAGTGATGTTTCCACTATACAACCTATCTCACCAATTTGCTTGTTAAATGTCAAAATTTAATTTAAATTAATTAGAATTAGAATAAAATATAATTAGAAATTTATGAATTATTGACAATATAAATTTACAGCTTATCTAGGAAAATCTGTATTATTTCCCACCATAATCTGGAAGTTTTCATATTAGCATGGGGGGAAAAAGCTATTGCATTTAAAAATATATTCCTGGTTTTAAACTACAAAATAGCCATTTAGCGAGAGATACATTTTTAAAAATTAGAATCAAATCTCCAATTCCATCAATGCTCTCTAATGGATCATTTGTGAATACTTGCCTTTTCCATTATCAATCATTTCCAGTGAAAGTAAAGAAAAAATCCACAATGGAAACGTGAAAATGTGTCTTTTCCAGGCTTATGTTTTTCAAGTTTTCTCATTAGGTATTTGCAGTATGTCCTAAAAGCCAGCAAATCTAAACTCTGTCAGAATATAAAAATAATCAAAGTTCAACCACTTATGTTAATTTTTTCCAATTTCTGTGAGTGATATTGGATGACCTCCGTTTCTGAGGTGTGATATAAGGGAAAAGTTCTTTCTAATACCTTTTTTTTAACATCATCATAAATACCATTTAATATTCCAGGCTACCTTTTCATTAGGAGTCAGTTATATAACTTCAAGTACTGACTCCAAGTTTGTAAAATGGTAAACATTTATTAAGCATCTACCATCTACAAAGATCTATGCTAGGTGCAAGGGATAGAGAAATGAAAAATGACATTTGTCCATCTCCTCATAAAGCCTACAATCTAGTAGAAAAGGTATGATGAACTAGACTCCCCAACATTTTGTTTTCACCTCTCCCTTGTACTTATCATATTCCGCTGTGTCTTATAATCATCTTTATTGATGTTTTATCCCTATACAAGATGTAAGCTCATGAAATCAATGACTTTTTTTTTACCTAATCATGGCAGATATGATAAAGAGAAAAGAGTGATCTAGATATAGAAAATGGGGGTTAGGGGAGGGGGGAGAGAGAGAGAGAGAGAGAGAGAGAGAGAGAGAGAGAGAGAGAGAGAGAGAGAGAGAGAGAGAGAGAAAGAATATGAGAATATCAGAGAAGGGTGTCCCAGAGATTGTCCATGAAGCAAGAGAAAGATTTCAACAACAAAAATATGGAAGGAATATTTTTCAGTCATGGGGGCCAGCTTAGGCACATGAAGAATAGTGAGAGGGGACAGGAGAATCTTCAATATAAGAAATAATGTTATTTGTAATATCACTGAAAAGGTAAGTTAGAGTCATGGGGTGAAGGCCATTAAACACCAGGATAAAAAGTTTGTATTTTATCCTATAGCTAAGAGGGAGCCCTGAAGATTTTTGAGCAGCAAAGTAACAGTCAGACCTGTGCTTACATTTGAAAGATTAAGCTGATGGCTGTATGAAGAATTACAGTCATACTTTGCAAAGAATACAATTCCTCCCCACCCCCCACTACCACCCACCTAACTATTAATGCTCTTCCTCTCTAAATATCTGGTATTTATGTGTACTTATTCTGGATAGAGAAACAGACAAACACACATTCATACATATATACATATATACACATGTGTATATCTGTAACATATTTATGTGTAATCAATAAATTAAACTCTGTGTGTGTGTTTGTGTGTAGTGTCCTTGATCAAAATGTAAGCTTTTTAATTACAATGCCTCTTGCCCTTCAACCTTTTCAATAATTCATGGAGATCTTGCCTTGTAAGATATTTCAACATTGTCAAAGGAAATCATCGTGAATTCTTATCTATGGGCCAATTCTCGTCTTGCATCTGCCCAGATCACCTCTCCACTAGTAACCTGAACTTAAACTGTGGGTCCCTTTTCTCTGATAGGTCAATATTTGCCTTATCGTGATGGAGTTTTGGTCTCCACATTTGGAAGGCAGACTGAGCCATACCTCTCCTATTTCTCCCTTTCTTCCTGTCCAGGTCTCTCTTTTATGTATTGTCTTCCTCCATTAAAATATAAACTCCTTGAGGTTAAAAAAAAGTAAGCTTTTGTGGGTAGGAATTATTCCTTCTTTGTATTTGTATCCCTGGTACCCAGCCCAGTGACTTGACAGAAAATAGTACCTCGTAAGTGTTGATTCATTGTGCTTATTGTTCATTGAGCAAAATACAGATCTTGAGGTTTTCCTCCATTATGGTGTTTCTGTGAATAAGTTGAGATCCTATAGCAGTCCTTATGTGATCCATGTTATATATATATGCTGCTTGTTATGTATGAAGGCCTGTCATGTATACCTTGCTTGTTATGAGAGAAAGCTCTATTTTAAGTTCTGTGAAAAGTGTTAAGAAGAGTTGTGGCCTTTGTTTTCAATCAGTTTAATAATATACTCAGCCAGAAAAGCCTATTACATAAATATGTGCAGTACAAGAGAGCATGTGATGAGTTAGTCAGGCAGTCAGTCAAGAAACATTTATTAAACTCCCACTATGTCCCAGGATTCCTGCTAAATTCTGAAGCTGGAAAGAAAAGTGAAAAAGACCATCCTTGCTCTCAAGAAGCTCACAGTTTAGATTCATTAGTGAGGGAGAAAACATGAAAAACCACCACATACAAACAAGATATACAGGATGAATTGGAGATAATAAAAAAAAGGCAGGCTTCAACATCAAGGGGGATCAGGAATAATTCTCCATAGAAAAAAAAAAAGAATTTAACTGAGATTTGAAGGCAGCCAAGGAAAACAGGAGGCAAAAATGAGGAGGGAAAGGTATTCTTTCATGTATAGTGAACAGCAGGGAAAATGCTTGGATTCTGGAGATAGAATGCCTTTTTTGGGGAATGGCAATAAAGCTAATGTCACTGAACTGCAGGATACAGTGGGGAATGGGGAGAGTAAATGTAAGAATACTGGAAAGGTAGGAGGGGCCAAATTATGAAGGGCTTTGAATGCTAAATAGAATATTTTATACAGTATTTAATGCTGGAGATGATAGAGAACCACTGAAGTTTATTGAAGAGTCTGGGGGAGGGGGAGGGTGATATTGTCAGATCTGTGCTTTAGGAAGATTAATTTGACAACTGAGTGGAAGATGAATTGGAGTGGGGAGATACTTAAGCCAAGGAGATGAGTTTCATGAGAATTGAACAAATGAAAAACTATATGACTTGAGAGGAAGGAGAAAGAGAATTCCTAACTGGTGCAGCCAGGAAAGGCACGATAGAGCCATTTGAAGCTCCAATTGGGCAGTTCATTTTCTGATGACCCAAATCAGAGTGATTGGATGGCTGGCCAATTGTGGATCCAGCTGAGTCCCTAGTTTTAAGCCAAACTTCCACAATTCCTCAGTGTGTTGAGGGAATGATAAATGGTTTAATTTGGGTAGAGAATGAATGGAATAAACATGTAAATAATGGTGGGATAAGGCTACAAAAGTAAATTTGCCCCAGATTATATAGCAATTTGAATGGGAAGTTAAGGAATCTGATGGTTCTATGAGGGATGATTAATGAATTTCTTCAGACATCTAGCTCCATTTATTCTGTTCTCTCCTGTTTCCATACCTATGCTGACTTAATTCTCTCCCCAATTTAACCCATTCTCCATGAAACCACTCTAGTAAATTTTCTAAAGCACAGATATGATCTTGTCATTCTGTTGGAGTGGCTTCAATGGTTCTGCATTGCTTCTAGGATAAAATATAAACTCCTCTGTTTGGCCTTTAAAGCTCCTCACAACTTGGCCTTTTCCTATCTTTCTAGACATTGTTACACATTCCTCCCCAATAAACCTAATAAACTCTACATTTCAGCCAAATTGGCCTTCCTGATATTTCTCACACATGGCATTCCATTTTCCGTCTCCATGCTTTTGGAAGGCTGTATCCTAGGCCTGGAATGAACTCCTTTGTCTCCTCTACCTCTTGGATTCCCAGAATTCCTTAATGACTCAGTTTCTGTATGAAGCCTTTCCCAGTTCCTTCAGCTTTCTCAACCATATCCCAAGGTTACCTTGTATCTGCTCTGCCTGTGTTTTGTTTATATCTATATATGTTCATATTGTCTCCCACATTAGAATATAAGTTCCCTGAGGGTAGAGACAGTTTTATCCTTTTTTTATGTGTATCACCCAGCACAGTGCCTGGCACAAGGTGGCCTCTCGATTTGTGTTGATTGATTGAATGATGCATCTAGTAAACAGAGGAGCCAGAACTTGATAGGCAACACAGGATAGGGGAATGAATGCTTGATTTGGATTTTAAAATGTGGGTTCAAATTTTGATTCTGCACCTTGCTTCTTGTATGACCTTGGAAAAGGTCAATATTTTTGTTTGTTTGTTTTGTTTGTTTTTCTGGGCCTTAGTTTACTCATCTGCAAAATAAGAGAGTTGAGGTAGTTGATGTGCAAGATCACTTACAGCTCTAAATTCCACTGACCCAAATTTCTTGATTTCCAATCCCTCAGGTAGAAGTATTTACATGAAAATAAACATAGGGAATTTCATCATGTCAAACAGGAAAGACTGTCTAATTCAATGTAAGCTCCTTGAAGAAATGCTATTTTGTTTTTTTTTTTCCTTTTTGTCTTGCCAGTGCTTAAATCAGAAGCTTGAGATAGTGGCTGAAAGTTGGCCTTCAAGTTAGGAAAACTTGGGCTCAAGGCCCATCTCTAATACCTACTGCCTATGTGACCTTGTGACTTAACCTCTAAGTGCTCTCGATATCTCTCTCAGACTACAGAGCACTAGTCATTGAAGCTGACTACCTGAATTTATAGTGGGATCTCTTTACCTGGGAGCTGTCTGTACGACTGTCTGTACTGGTACCTTCTTACACATGCTATCTGGCCTGGAGATTCCTGCCACCCAAGACAGCTGGGATCAGCCTGGAATCAGCGAGGAAGAATGAACCATAAAGATGCATTCTGCCATTGTTTCCTAGGGTAAATTCATCCCTAGCTCTCCCCAGTTGACTATAATCTTATATCTTCCCTTTCTATTTTACTCTCTGAGAACTTTTCTGTTATGGTACAATGACAAATTTTATGGATTTAAAGTTAGAGGACTAGAATTAAAATCCTAGTTCTGCTATTTACTACCTAGATGTCCTTGGGCAGATGTCTCTCTGTGCCTCAGTTTCCTCAAATGTAAAATGAGATCATTAAACTGAATGGCATATGTAGTTGCTTCTCTTTTTATCTCATATCTCTTCCATTTATTGCTGAGGAGAGGTAATTAGCATTTATGTAGCACCTGCTATGAGCTCGGCCCTTTGCATTTACAAATGTTATTTCATTTATTTCTCACAATAACCCTGTGAAGTAGGTGTTATTATTGTCTCCATTTTACAGTTGAGGAAATTGAGATAAACAGAGGCCAAGTGTCTTGTCATGGGTCACACAGCAAGATTCCAACTCAGGTCTGGACCCCTAGGCCCAGAAATCCATCTGCTAAGATGCTAGCTGCCTGCCTTTGAACATCATTTAATGGTCATTGAAACATAGTTTTCTCCTGAGAATGCATCTTGACACTTGTTCCAAAGCTGCCTGCTCCTTCTCTCATATCTCCCTTACACATTTGTTTTGAATAAAAGGAAGGGTTGACAAAATGGTGACCAAGCTGGCAATTGGCTCTCTAGTGTTACTTTCAGACTTTTCATCTGTCACAATCATGCAAAAATCACCTCTTCTCCTTTAAAGTTTATCTCCTCCTGTCCAGAGCCTTGTTTCTGTTATCTTTGGCCCTCCAAGTCATTCTCTGTCCTCTCTAGTAAGCTTCTTGAGGTAGCCCCTTGAGTTCAGTACCTTGCTCATAGTATTTTCCACTCTCCTAACATTCTGGCTGCTTAATTTCTCAACCCATTCAATTCCTCAACTAAATTTCTATAAACTCTTCAATAAACTTATCTCCAGTTTCCATCAACTATGCACAAAAATAGAGTAGTCATGCTTTAAATATCTTAATCCCATCTCAATTGAATTTGTTGCATGTACCAGAATTCTTAGTAACATTTTAGACAGAACTATAACATGTGAAGGATAGAGTACAAGGAAGTTAGTCCAAACTGCAGAACTACTAGGGATTTAATTGACTCACCCCCCCCAAAAAAAATGTCCTTTTAAGTATTGGTATAGATTTCTGGAGAAGTTTGAATAATTGTCATCATCATGATCTGTAAATCTTTAAAAATAGGATGGTATTGAGTGTGGCTTTTGTATCATCCTGTCTGAAGGAAGGGGAATGGACCAGGTAACCCTTCTGGGCCCCTTCTAATCTCATGATTCTTTTCCAGGACCTATGAAGTACAGTAATACCAGAATGAAGAATCTTAGACTATAAGAAACCAACAAGTTGCTCATTGGTTTTTGGTTCCCTTCTACAAAAGGAGGTCTCCACACTGATAAAATCATACATCCCGATTTCCTTTCCACTCCCTCAGAACAAAATAACAACAGAATAATAAAACAACCAGCCTGCTTGCTATTCCCGTGGGTTGTGTTTATCACAGACCTATTGTTTTTGTAATATTTTAGAGCTGGAAAGGGACCTAAGAAATCATCTACTCTGATCCTCCTCCTCATTTTACAGAAGGGTAAAACAGGTGCCAAAGAGAGAAAGAGAACTATCTGAGCTCACACAGACAATTGAAAGCAAAATGAAGATGAGACTTCATTGTCTGAGTTTTTCTCTCTTGCCCTGACACCCCTCCATTCCCTTTTTAAAGTCTGATAGGCATAACAAAAACACATTCAGGGGATATAAATTTATTTTGGGGGGTGGATTAAAGTATTGCTGGTAGCTCTCTAATTACTTTTTGGGGAGATCTACTCTGGATGTGACTGCCACTGTCATCTACTATAAGGAAACTGGTCTAGTATGCCAAGGGTATCTATCCATTTGTCCACTGGTCATCTATTCTGCTACCTATATGATGTCTTCATGTTGCTGCTAGAAGAGTTAAAAGGAGCTGCTTATCTCTTGTCCTGGCTGTTACTGCCTGTTTAGCCCTTCAATAGCTGCAGTTGGTGTTTCCCTGGGGATTCTGGGCCCCTGGATCATCAGCAACAGCTGGGCACCCATAAGCAGCTGTGGTGATTGTCACTGACTCCCAGTTGTCCTAAGCTAGAACCCAATGAATCCCTTTGAATAGGATTTTTTTTTCTTTTTCTTTCAGTCTAACCTGTGATTTCAAGGAGGAAAAACTCATTATCAAAACGGATCAGTGACTATTCTGCAAATGGCAAAATATCTTTTAAAATCATATTTTTTTCATAAATCTTTGTTGTTAAGAATGGACATTTTACCTTTCTCTGAGTGTAAAATTGCAGATCGCTAGACATCATAAGTGAAACAGTTTTCCAGACTAGGAAAGTGATGGAGCCATTGTATTCTGCCTGGTCATACCACATGTTTAGTACTGCAATCAGTTCTGGATGCCAAATTTTTAGAACTTTTATTAGTGGGAAAATAGCCAGAGGAAGGCAATCAGGATGGAGATGGACCTCAAGAACATGCCATAAGAGATAGGTTGAAAGAACTGGGAATTATTTAGGCTAGAGAAGACAACACTTGGCAAAAGGTTGAGGTGGAGGAAGGCAGTGTGTACTTCATAGTTCTCTTCATTTACATAAATGGTTTTCAAAAGCAAGAATAATTCACCTTCTTCTGCTTGGCTCCAGAAGGCAGATCTTTAATAAAGGGGAGGGAGCTTTAAAGAGGAACATTTAGGTTTGAGATAAAAAAAAGATTTCCTAATAATAAGAGTTGACTGAGAAGGGAATAGAACACCTGACATGATAGTGGTTTCTCCCTTGAAGTCAAGGCTGGATGACCACTTGATGGCAATCTTGGGTCCTTGTATTGAGTCTGAGTTTCCTAAGATGACCTCTGATGTCCCTTCCAAGGACTGAAATATTCTAATTGTATTTTAACAGAAAAAAAATGTATTCGTAGCCAGGGTCAGAAACTGCCTTTCTACACAGTGCATTATTGTATGTTTGCTAATGGAAGATAAATAATATTAGGAAATTCTGATCATCTCCTGACCAGAAACACCTCCACACACTTACACCCACACCCACCCACCTACCCCCTCACCCACTCCCACACAACTGACTAACTTTCTCAAATACAGAGTTGACATAAAGATACTAGTGTTCTCTAACTATACATTGTGAGGGGTGGGGTGATGAATGGCTGTTTTCCCGGATTTAATGACTATTTATGTGATTTCTAGCAAGACATTTAGTTTCCCTGGGCCTCAGTTTCCTTATCTGTAATATCAGGGGTTTGAATCTCTTCCAATTCTAGATCTATGGGCCTATGAACTTAATGCTCTAATCAGAAACATTAAAACCAGTGTCACTTCTTCTTCTTGAAACTATTAACTAACCTATCTAAATAGGGCCATTTAGCTCTCTCTCAGAAAATTATAGTGGAAATGTTATTTAATTCACGATTTTTAGTTATTAAAGATCAATAAGTTGAGATCATTAGCAGACATGCAACGGACTTTAGCAAAAATTTCCTTTATACCTTGAATGATATGTTTCAGTGTATTTGTCCTTCTGTTAATTAAAAATAAATTGGCATTCTAAGTGCAATTAAAAATCACAATGTTTGCCTGTCCACCCAGCACACACTTGTGCTTTGTTCACTGTGTGTGGTCAGGCACAATTAGGCTGGCCATTTACAAAGGACAAACATTGGCCCCCTTCAGGACACTAGAATTGCCCTCCTTCTCTGTGGATGGGGGATCTTTCTCAACAACCTGCAGGTGCTGTTAGGCAGGGGGAGGAAAGTGACAAAGGAAACCCATTGAGAAGTGAATGATAGATTGAAATTTTCCCAGTGCCGTGCCCCTAACAAAATACTAAAACAAATGTAGACAGATTCCTTTTTGTACTGTACTTCATGTTTTGAGAGGCAGATTTCCCCCTGAGTGAATTATTCTCAACCTCCAATCTGGATTGCCCTTCTCCCACCCACTCACAATTATTAAATCCACCAAGCACTTTAGGTTGAATGACTTTTTTATCTTGGTCTATTGTGGTCCGCTTTGAATGTATGCATGACATTGACAGGAATGTCTAAAAGTGTCCTCCCAATCCCAGAAAAATGTGTACTGTAGATCTAAATATAAACCCTTAATGGGCATGAAGCAGCTGCATCCATGGTAAGCTGAAGATCTAACTATGTGGCCTTAAAGAAGGGGTGGGAAAGTCCACTCTCAAGGACAGACAGTGCCAGGTGGTAACAGAGAGGAGGAGAACTGCTGAATTTGTGTGTCTGTGTGTGTGTGTGTATGAGAGAGAGACAGAGAGACACAGAGAGAGAGAGAGAGAGAGAGAGAGAGATACTATAAAAAGCTGACTTGACAGGAGTTCAGCTGGAACCTGATGACTGTTATGGGAGGTATTTTGGGTTGCTGCTCCACACTACTCATAAAAAGGGGGAAAAAATGGAAACAGGGACTTCAGTGATGGGATTCCAGGTCAGGAATTCTTAACCTTCTTTGTGCCATGGACCCCTCTGGCTATCTGATGAAGTCTATGGTCTCCTCAAAATTATTTTTAAAGCATAAAATAAGCCAATAGGATTACAAAGGAAATCAATTATATAGAAATAGTTATTTGTTCATCTATGTTTTATATCTATATAGGTATATTTCTATCTATCTTTATATGTATATACCTATAGATATATCTATCAATATATAGCTATAATTAGACTCATATGTATTGCTATAGATAGCTATACATATACATATATATTAAGAGAGAGAAATGATAGATAGGTAGATAGATAGATAACACAAGTTCATGCAACCTGATTTAATAACCTCTTATATAGAGTTATGAGCAAACTAGTCTACCCACCCCTCCACCATCTTATAAATAAGGAAACAGAAGTTCCTTGAAGGAAAGTAGGGGTAGGTGGGAATCTGAGATTCAAACTCAGATTTCCAGACTCTAAGTCCACTGTTGTTTTCAATATACCATGGTAAGCTCAAGGATCACCCACACCATCCTTTTTTTTATTTTCATCTGCCATTGTTCCTTGTAAGAACTTAGAAATGATACTCTAAGCTACACAAGAAGATGTTTACCTATGCCTCTATATTCCAAATATAAATATGGTGGGTGGATCACTGATTCCTTACTTGAAAATTTTAATTCCGAAGATTAAAACTTTTCTCCCCAGACATGTCTTGAGGCAAGCATATTTGGGAGCTGACAAGGTTTGTGTGCTTAGAGCTTAACAAATCCCTCCTAACTCTTCTAAGTCAAGTCAAGTATTCATCCTGCAAGAACTAGATAAAGAATAGTAAATTCCAGTGAATGGGGGATCTAATAGTCTGATTTTAAGGACATGGTTTCTTAGCTAACCCTTTTTGTAACAGGAGACTTTCGCTAATTCCCTGACTTAACTGTCTGAGTCTTTTCTCCAGGTAAATACTTTGCTCAGCTTGTCTGATTCCTTCTAGAATGGTAGCAGCGGGAAAGTTGTTATTTTCAGATGAATTTTTAAACATGAAGGGGAGAATAAAACATTCCTCTATGCTTTATAGAGGGAAAAGATTTATTCATGGCAATATACTTGACACACACAGGAAGAAAAAACATGTACTGGATGTGTTCTGCATTGCTGGTGAGATATTTACATTGATGAGGTCAAAATACCAAGGCAGCATGTCATAATGGGTTGGCATTGTTAAAGAATTCATCATATCAAATAAAATATATTTGTAAAACATTTAGAGCTTGGCCCTCCCTCCCTCTTTCCTTTCTTCCTTCCTTCCTTCCTTCCTTCTTTCCTTCCTTCCTTCCTTCCTTCCTTCCTTCCTTCCTTCCTTCCTTCTGTCCTTCCTTCCTTCTTTCCTTCCTTCCTTTCTTTCTTCCTTCTTTCCTTCCTTACCCATTTGAGATGATTCTGTATTTAGCTAAGATTTTCCTTCAAAAGATTTACATACACACCCTTATATACATACATTCATGTATGTATTCTGATCCTACTCAATGTATACAATACTACACATATATACATATGTAGTATGCTTCTATATATGTGTATGTATTATAGTATATGTGCCTGTAATGTCCATAACAATTAACTCAGTACTGTATAACATAATTCATAAATAGTTAAATATACATAGATTATGGGTATATGCTCATTTTTTTTTTTACTAGTAGGTGTCTAACATAAAAAAAATTCAAAACTACTGACTCCTTTATTCTGAAATAGAGGAAAATAAGAATAGATGTCCTTCAACTATTTGGTGGCAAATATCACCTATGTGTTCACTCCCCCAAGTAAGTATTTTCTTCTTCAGGCTAAACATTCCCAATTCCCTCAACCATTCAACATACTTCATAGTTCAGTGTTTCTTAGTACTCTCACCATCCTGGGCACCATCATCTTGATGATCTCTTTTTCATCAAAACAGATAAAAGGTAGGTAGGATGGAATGATCTAAATCAAAAAGTTAAATCCAGATCCCCATTGAAAGTTTTTCTGGATTTCTTTCTATTTGCTTTCCATGGGTGAGAATATAGATTTGGCAGTGTTGCTATTTCTGTTGTTTTAAGATAAGATAGGCTGGGAAGAAAGAAATAGGGACACAAATAGTGCCCCATTCCTGATCAGGGTACATCCTGCATCTAAATCCACCATGGTAGCATGATGGCTGCATGAGCCTGGAGGAAGAAGCAATGGGCTGGAGTAGTCAAATAACTACATATGTTTTTTTTGGCATTTAAAGCATTCTACAGATTGTTCTTTCCTAGTACTGTGGCCCAGTCCAGACCTGCCTCAGCTAAGAACTTTGATGTAATCATTGTATATGGCTTTAGGGACAGGTTATCTGATTTCTTTATTATCCCCAAATGCAAACCATACCTTAAAAAATCTTTTAGCTAGTTTTATATGAATAGTTATATTTTTATTTTGAAATGTTTGTTTGTGCCTGGTATAGATATACATCTAAGAAAGACTATTAATCCTAATTATTTTCAAGTCTTGTGAACTTTTCCAATAAAATTCTTTTGGGAGCAAGGAACTTTGTATCCTGTATAAAAAGCATGATGGTAATATTTCTTTTGTAGACCTCTGGCCGAGCCTTTGGGGAAAAAAAAAAAACAACTAAATGTCCTGTGTGGGAAAATGTAATCTGAATAATACAATATATAAGTAAACCAAGTGTTCTATCTTAACCTTAACTCCATTGGAAATACAAGGAAATAAACCCTTCAGTACCTCAGGGATTTGTCATTTTGTCCTACTGTATATATCTGCTTAAGTAACAAAGATCATAGCCCCTCTGTGACATAGTAGGGACTCTTAAGGAACATGTGCAATGAGGAAAATTTACTTTGCTGAAGCCAAGCTGGTGATGACCCAGGCAGTGTGGTAGAGTGGATAGGGTGCTACACTTGGAATCAGGAAGCCATGGATTAGAATCCTACTTTAGACACTTACCTGTCATGTGACTTTGGGCAATCATTTAACCTTTCTGGGCCTCGGTTTCTCATCTGTAAAATGAAGTGGGTTGGACTTGATAGCATCGTAAGTACCAGCAAACATATATATCTACTGACCTATACTTGACTTACCCAACTTCATTCAACTATTTCATGTCTAAGGTACAAATAAAACTCACATCCTTCCAACTCCAAATCCAGTCATTATACCAAATTGTCTCTTAACAGATGGTACAAGATAGTACTTGATTAATTGCCAAGCAAAATGGTATAAATATGGAATGCTATAAATTCAGAAGAGGGTAGAATTACTAGAGGTTGAAACAAATCAATAATATTTTATAAGTAATCAAAAATATAGATTTCATACCACAAAAAGCCCTTAGAGCTCCTCTAGTACAAACACTGTAATTTATAGATGAGGAAAGTGAGGCCTGAATGGGCAAGCCAAATGGCCTGGACAAATCTTGGAGCTCTGAAAAGAGCAGAGCTAGATTTAAACTCAGATCTGATGACCCCAGATTCAGTTACCCTTCCCCCTGTAGAGTTGAGTTTGTTTTTGAAGGATGGTTACTATACATCTGGCCAGAGAATAGAAAGGAATGAGGGTGAGTTGGGGAGAAAAATGAAGCAAGATGCTGATAAGTCTGAAGTTCTTTCTGTTCCATCACACTGCCTGTCTAGGCTGGCCACTGTAAACTCCTTACAGGCCAGAAGCCCAAGAGAAGGACTTTTGAGGAAAGGTAGCAAGAAGGAAATAACTGTCGCAGACCCTTAAATCCTGAACCTCAGACTAAGGTTTGAGGAAGCAAATTCTAGAAACATTGACATCCCATGAAGTCTTTGTAAATAGAGACTGGCAAATAGGAATTCAGAATTGACCTATCTCTGCCTAAACAAGGAGTGGACAGACTGACATTGATAACAAGACAGAACATAAGGGAGTGAATGGTAAGAAAGGAAAAGGAAATTAAGGAAAGTAAGACCTAATTCCTTTTCCTTTGCAGATGGGGCCAGGATAGACTAAGAATATCTCTCCAAAATATAAACTTTCCTCTCTGCTTTTAAATCCTCTATGCTATTCTTTGTAGTTCAAGGATACTTTCCTGCCCTAATAGTTGTTTGTATGATCATAAATCTACATTATATGGGTCCAGTTAATTTAGTTATATCATGATTTGTGAGGGTGGTGGTAAGAGCACTGATTTCAAGTGTCAGAAGAGCTGTTGGCTCTTCCTGTGTGACCTTGGATAAATCATTTAACCTTTCCTGGGCCTCAGCATCCTTATCTATAAAATGAGGAGATTGGAATGACCTCTAATTTTTTTGAAATAAGCTTGAAATCCTATGCCCCCATAACTATCATTACTTATTGTTCCAAACCTGCTTACCTTTCTAAGAGTCTGAGGCTTGTGGCTGCCTAGAGTCAGGCATGAGTGGTAGTTTGCCATTGGTCCGTGAGCCTCAGGTAGGATGGCCAGGCTGTTCTGATAACTAAAATTCTGTATAAATATTAAAAAAAATTGTATATGAACTTCAGGACCAGAACGGGGGATAGGAACAATGAGATCAGAAGCAAACAGATTTTATGCTTACCCATTGGTTAAGCAAGTTATCAAGAGCCCAGATTTGTAGAAGAGATGGTGGAGTAAGACACCAGAAGGGGGCCCCAGCATGCCAAATCCTGGTGATTTGCTGATGGAGGAAAAAGTCTGGCCAGGGGGATTCAGTGGGGCCCCCAGAGTTATACTATCTTTTTTTGTTAATCCTCCTCTATTTACTTGCCAATTAAAATGAACCAACCAACAAAAGTCCACCTAAAATTAACTGGGGATAGAAAAAAAAAGTACCAGGGAATACACATTCCTGAGACATTAGCAGGTCATTTTCTCTGAAAAAGTACACATCATTTGACAATTGGTTTCAGGAATTGCAAAATGGTCTATTTTAAGATGCATTTTTATCAGATGATTACCTAAAAATAGGTCAATTACTTGACATTTAAACAAGATTATAGGTTACAACTGTCTTGGCAGGAGGGTACATACCTTAACACAGCCATGCTATTTTTAAACATTCTGCCCTTAACTATTCTGTGTCTTGCAAGGAGATGATTGAGATGTTGTTAAACTGAGGTTTTTGCATTTGAAATACACAGCTTTCATAGTTCTTAATTTTACTAAGTTATAATAAAGATTTTACAGGGATTACTACTGCATATCTCTACATAAATCTTTTCAGATGGTATTTTATTGGAAAATAGATTTGGGGGTGGAGGTGGTTTGAAGTTACAAAGGGTGTAATTGCTCTAGTGTGATTATGGCTGTGTAATTGCACTTGCTTCATAAGTAGCATCTCCAAGTTTATCGAAGCCATATATGTCATAGTTATATGTGTATATACACATGTGGGGATACACATATATACCATATACACATGTGTGGTTTTTGTTTTTGTTATGCTAGGACATACATATATATATATGTATATACATGCAAACATAATGTAACATACACACACACACACACATTTGGAAGTATACAATAGTGCAATGTAGGATCAGAAGTGGGGAAAAGAGAGTCCTGGGTTCAAATCCTTCCCCTGAAATTAGTTCTGTAACTTTGGGTAATTTATTTAACTTCTGTCTCTGTTTCCTTATCTATAAAATGGGAGTAATGATATCTGTATTACATACCTAAAAGGTCTGTTGTTAAGCTCACAAGAGAGATAGTGTGGAATATTGAATCTGGTACTGGGTTTAGAATCAAGATCTGTGTTCAAATCTCACCTAAGAAACTTGTTTGCTGTGTGACCTTTGGCTTGTCCCATAACCTTTTGTGCTTCATTTTCCTTATCCATAAAAACGAATGGTCTAGATTTGATCACTCTTCATGGCTCTTTCAGTTCTGAATATATGACACTATGATCATATAGTTAAGAAAAATGGGCATAAGCCTTAGTAAACATTAAAGGGCCATATAAATGTTTTGTCGCTGCTACTGTGGTGGTCAGAAGAAGGACTATAAGGACACTCTCAAGGTGTCTCTGAAGAACTTTAGAAGCAATTGTGGGGGCAGCTAGGTGGCGCAGTGGATAGAGCACTGGCCCTGAAGTCAGGAGGACCTGAGTTCAAATCTGGCCTCAAATCAAACACTTGACACTTATTGGCTGTGTGACTCTGGACAAGTCACTTAACCCCAATTGCCTAAAAACAAAAACATAAAAAAGAAGCAATTGTGAGACATGGGAGACACAGGCACAGTACCATCCAGCTTGGTGTGTTTATATGAAAGAAGGTGCTGATTCCATGAGCAAAGCAGAATCACAGTAGCACAAGGGTAATGGGAGTTGTGCAAATCCAGAGACATCTCCATCCCATCCATTTTCTAATGGACTACTTGTGTCCAATCTGTGGTAGAGCAGGAGTAGATATACTGGGAGTTGTAGTCACAACCCTGTACACAGGTGGGCCAGGGAATAGGGTCATCTTCTCACCGAATTGAGGCAGCAGTGGGATTCAGTAGCCCCCTGTGTGTCTGAGCAGCTTTTTTAAAGGACTACCCTGCTCACTGGTGCTGATTCCATCCCAGCACAGATCTGCAAGGCAGGAGGTCCACTGCTCATACAGAAGCTAAATGAAATCTTCCAGGTTATATAACAAGAGGACATTATCCCCTAGAAGGTCAAGGATGCTTCCATTGTCCATCTCTACAAAGGAAAAGAAAACAGGTTGTCCTGTGACAATCACAGGGGAAAGAGTTCTATCTTTTAGTCATTGCTGGCAAGATTCTTACCAGAGTCCTTTTTTATAGACTGAGCCGTCACCTATAAGATCATCATCTACCCTGAAGCCAGTGTGGCTTCAAAAAGGGCCAAGGAATGGTCAAGATGGTCTTTGCTATTCTACAACTGCAGTAGAAATTCCAGGAGCAGAAAAGAAGTTCATTGATTGGACCAAGTACTGTGATACTTTCACTTGTTTGTGAAAGATCATGGTGAAAGTCCCAAGAAGTTCATCATTACTGTATGCCATTTTCATGATGGCATGTTTGCACAAGTTCTGGATAATGGACAATGCTCTCATGCTTCCCCAGTCATCAATGCAATGAAGAAGGACTGTATGCTTGTTCCTATGTTAACATGATGTTTTCCATGATGTTGTCACATGCCTTCAACAAAGATGAAAATGGCATCAGGGTCAGCTACCACACTAATTGTAAACTATTTAACTTGAAAAGGCTACAAGCCAAGACTAAAGTAGAGGGACAGTTGGTACATGACTTTTTTTGTTTGCCAGTGATTGTACACTCATTGAAGCCTCTAAGGCTGAAATGCAAGAGTATGGATCAATTCTCTGCTGCTTGTGCTAATTTTGGCCTGACAATCAATGGTAAGAAAACAAAAGTTATCCACCAGCCAGCACTGCACCATTCGTATATGGAACCATTGGTTACAGCAAATAGAGAAATTGCGAATGTAGTGTATGAGTTTTATTTACCTTTGCAGTATACTTTCCAAGAATGTCCACATAGATGATGAGGTTGACACATGCATTGCCAGAGCTAGCTCAGCACTTGGGAGGCTCCCAAAGAAAGTATTTCTCTTTTTAAAAAATGATTTATTTTTGACATTCTTTTCTTTTTAAATTTTGAGTTCCAAAGTCTCTCACTCTCAACTCTCCCCCACCCACTAAGAAAGCAAACAATATATCGATTATACATGTGAAATCATGCAGAACATTTCCATATTAACCATATTGCAAAACAACTTTTAAAAAGTGAGAAAATTATACTTCAATTTGCACTCAGAGCTCATTAATTCTCTCTCTGGAGGTAGGTAGAATTTTTTCATCATGAGTCCTTTCGAACTGTCTTGAATCATTGTTTCAATCAGGTATCCAGTAATATCATTACTAAGTCTGTACCCCAAAGAGATCAAAGAAAAATTAAAAGGATCTATATGAACAAAAACATTTATAACAGTTCTTTTTGCAGTGGCAAAGAACTGGAAATCGAGGGGATGCTCATCAATTGATGAATGGCTGAACGAGTTGTGGCATATGGCTGTGATGGACACCATCATGTTATATGAAGTGACAAAGGGGGTGGTTTCAGGGGAAAAACAATGATTGGGAAAAAAGTCCCAAATGAACTGATGCAAAGTGAAGTGGGGAGAACCAGATCATTGTACACAGTGATGACAATGTTGTAATGATGATCAACTGTGAAGAGCTATGCTTCTTAATAACCATTTGACTCTGAGATAATTATTTAAAAGTGGATCATAAATCTAGAGCTGAAAAGGACCTTAGAAGTCATCTTAAAACATTTTCACTTTATAGATAATAATGATTATTATTCTAGAGATGAAGAAACTGAAGCCCAGAGAGTTCAATTACATTTTGCAAAATCACAAAATCACAAAATCACAAAAAACAAGAAAAGCCAAGATTTGAAGCCAAGATCTTTGCCTCCACTTCTAGTTTTATTAACCCTGTTTTCTGCTTACTCCACTGAGAATGAATCCCTATCTATAGAATGGAGATGATGAGGTACTATTTGTGCTCACAAAGCGGTAGGGGAAAACACTCTATAAATCCTGAAGTCTTTTCAAAATGTGGCCATCTATTTTTTCCCAGACATGTGATTTCATTGGTATAGACAGCTCCTGGCAAATAAACTCGTCTTACTAATCCAGATCTATAACTCTTCTCCATCTTATAGTCTTAGAGAATGGGTGAGACACTGAGAAATTAAGTGACTTGCCTGCCATTGCATGGCCACTATACAAGAGGCATGATTTAAACCTAGTCTTTCTGATTCTGAGGCCCAGTCAATATCATATATATAGCATGATATATATATATATATATATATATGACATGATATGCTTCATATATTATATGTTATAAAATATATAAAGAACATGCTGCCTCTGTTTGCCTTGCTGTTATCATTATCATCATCATCATCATCATCATCATCGTCATCATCAAAATGCCCTAGAAAGCAATTATAAAACCAAAAAAAAAAAAGAAATTCCAGGTAATCTAATTTGCACTGTGAATGTCTAAATGTCTATCTATATATTTCTTTTAGATCAGTGAAGTAATCAACGGATATTAATGAATATCTGTTTAGGCATCATAGTGTAGGTGAAAGTCCATTGGAAAGGAGTCACAATGCATCTTTTTTAGGCCTAACTTTGCCACAGGTCACTTGAGTTCTTTGGGTCCCAGTTTCCTCATCTATAATATAAGGGAGTGACAAGGCTGGGCCAGTTTAGTGCTTCATGCTCAGAGTTGTAATGAAATGAGACACATCTAACCATCTAACTAAACGAAGTTTACATAGCCATAGCAATGATACGGCCTTCATGAATGCACCGTTTTTGTCTGAGTTGGTTGTACTGGTGTACCTGGTCTAGCCCAAGACAAAGAAACCCTTGCCTCTCTTTGGGTGGCCATTTGTGTTTAGATCATAGTAATCTAAATGAATGGGTGAGCTATAATCCCTGAGTCATCTAAACATTCAGGACAACTGAATATACTTTAAGGAAAAATTAGCCAAGTCTATCTACATGGCAGGTACTGTTACTATCACAGTGAGTTAGAGTAAAAGACCTCCTAATGCATACATTCTAGAGTTCTATGTGCAAAATCCTTTCCCTAATGCTGTATAAGAGTGAGATACAGCTAATCCAATTTCAAGACTATCATTGATTTTTTGTGATGGTGATTTTTTTGTTTGAAAGGAACATTTCCCACCATTATGGATGGATTTCTGAATGACTTTCAAATATAAATGACATATAATTTGACCTACTTAAGGTGGTTAGAGTTTCTTTAACCGTACATTTCTCATGCTTCTGAGTTATGTCTGGGTTATGCCTTAAAGACAGGGTTTTTGACTGTTTGTTTAAATTCCTTAAAGCAATTTTAATGCTCCTTGTGCGTATTTATTACTTGTTCTTTGTTAATGATAGTGTAACAACTTTCATTGAACTAGTTAATTATAGTCTCTGGATCACCTGGAATGAGTTGACAATGTTTGCCCAGACAGGCATTAATATTATTTTTTCAACTTAGGTTATAATTGGTTAATAAGTAAGGCAAATATCTAAAATAGGAGTCATAGAGATTATTTCAGTATTACTCATCTGATGCTAATATGACTGCTAGCCTTGAGATGAGGAGAAACCTGGATTTAAATCCTGCCTTGGCCACTTACCAGCTGCCTAGTTATAAGCAAGTTACTTAAAAATCTATGAGTTTCAATCTTCTTATCTGTTAAATGGGTTCTTGTATCTACTTTACGGAAATGTTGTGAGAATCAAATTTGGTAACATATACAAAGCACTTTGTGAACTTAGAGGTGCCATAAAAATACCAGTATATCATCATTATCATAATTATTATTGTTATTACACATTCTCCACCACCACTACCACCTGCCTGGTAGGTACAATGGATAAGAACTTTGGACTCGAAGTCAGTAAGACCTGAGTTCAAATCTGGATTCTAACAGTTATTAGGTGTGTGATCCTGGACAACTCACTTTACCTATTATCTCAATTTTCTTTTCTGTAAAATGGGAATAATAATAGCACTGACTCATGATGGTTATTTTACGGATAAAATGAGGTAATGTTTCTAAAGCTTTTATGAAGCATGAATCATTGTATAAATGCTAGTTATTCCTACTGGCACTGCTTCCGCTGCAACTGCGACTGCGACTATGACGACGACGACGACTGCTACTGTTTCAGATAGAAACGATCCTATGACAAGTTATTATCCTATAAAACAAATGATTATTTAAATTATACTATTCTACTACACAATATTATATATTTTAGAAATGATATTGTTATATGAAAATAATAACATAAAAGATAATGCTATTTTTCTTTTATATTTAATGTTTTATAAGCTATTGCATGGAGAGGGGATAAAATAAATACTTTTTTAACTGAATAAAAGCATTGAGGTTTAAGCTCCTCTTCTTTATATTCATGAAAAGCACCTTTGAGATAGCAAACAGAAAAATGAGAATGTACCTCATGCTGTTACCGCCTGGTCTGCTAGGTCTTTATAATTTGAAAGTTTTTCTTTCCATATAGCTTAGAGATCCTAAATATTCAGTATGATGGCCTCAATTAAAACCATTGCTTTTAAATTTTTATGTCTCTATGCTATGTCTGAAAGACTGTGGGCAATGGTTTTAGTTGCAATATCGTCTTTGTTCCAGAACAGCTTATTTTTTGAATTCCCAAGGATGTTAATAGGTTTGTATTTTTAGTATGGGGAATTTTTCATCTCTTAATTTAGGAAGAACAGAAAGTTTCTGGGGTATAATTCTAACCACCAAGTTGTTTCTTGCTTGGTAGTCATAGTCTGTGTTACACAGTTGACATAGCTTCATTAAATAATTTGAATTGATCAGTAAGTCTAGACTCCTTAAAGATAACTCTTCTGTAACTTCTAGTGGCCATGACCTGATGATCTTGAATCATCATTATAAGCCTTTCTCTTTCTAGGAACAATTTGTTCATCCCCTTTTGTTGACATAGTGCTGGCTGATTTCTTGTGGATGTTGTCCATGAAGTGTTTTTTTTTTTTTTATTGCACTCTTGGATCTTAGCCATTTCATAGGCTCTACACAAAGGTAAATCTACATCAGCTAACATTCAACAAACATGTACCTATCCTCAGCCTTTATTAGTTCTGGCAGAAGCATTGCAGAAGTAATTTTATATGATTTTTAATGTGCTTATCAAATTCTCTGAGCACATCTTTCTTTTCCCTTCCTCTTTTTTGATGTCTTTTTTTTTCTTTTTATACCTCTCTTTTGTGTTGTGGACTCCTATTAGGTTAATGTTAAATGAGTTTTGTTTAGAAATTTTCCAAACCTATTATTTCCATTTTACTACTTTTAAAAGTGCACACTAAGTATGTCATTGCAAAGGAATTAATGACACTGAGTGATCTTTTCATAGAGGTTTGACCTCAGTATGCCAGTAAGTCTCTTGACATATATAGTCACATATATCTCTTTGAGAACTATTTGTTAGCTTATTCATCTCATCATTTTCTTTTTTTATTTGATATTTTTCCCAATTACATATAAAACAATTTTTAACATTTTTTTTCAAATTTTGAGTTCCAAATTCTCTCCTGCCCTCTTCACCCCCCATTGAGAAGATAAGCAATTTGACATAGTTTATATATGTGCAGTCATGCAAAACACATTTCCATGTAAGTTATTCTGTGAAAGAAAACACAAACAAAAAAATAATAAAAAAATACTTTTGATTTGCATTCAGACTGCAGCTGTTCTTTCTCTGGAGATGGACAGCACCTTTCATCATAAGCCCTACAAAATTGTCTTTGATCAATATTGATCAAAATTGTCTTTGATCAAATATTGCTGAGAATAGCTAAGTTATTCATAGTGGATCATTATACAATATTGCTGTTTCTATGTACAATGTTTTCCTGGCTCTGCTCACTTCACTTTACATCAGTTCATGTAAGTCTTTCTATGTTTTTCTGAGAGCATCTTGTTTATCACTTTAAAAGCATAATATTATTCCATCACAATCATATGCAACAAGTTGTTCAGTCATTCCCCAATTGATGCACATTCCCTCAATTTCCAATTTTTTCCTACCACTAAAAGAGCTGCTATAAATATTTTTGTACACATAAATCCTTTTCCTTTTTGGTTTTTTAATCTCTTTGGGCTAACGACCTAGTAGTGGTATTACTTCGCCAAAGAGTATGCATGGTTTTATAGCTCTTTGGATATAGCTCCCAATTACTCTCCAGAATGGTTGAATCGGTATATAACCTCACCAATAGAACATTAGTGTCTTAATTTTCTGCATCCCCTCCAATATTTGTCTTTTTCCTTTTCTGTCATATTAGCCAATCTGACAGATATAACCCTAATTGTGCTCACAATTGTTTTAATTAGCATTTCCCTCATCAAGAGTGATTTAATTTTTTTCCATATGACTACAGATAGCTTTAATTACTTTCTCTGAAAACTGACTATTCATATCCTTTGAACATTTCTCAATTAAGGAATGGCTCTTATTTCTATAAATTTGATACAATTTTCTATGTGTTTGAGGAATGAAGTCTTTATCAGAGAACCTCACTGTAAATTTTTTTTCACAGTAATGATTGCCAACAATGTATTTCCCTCCATCTTATTTTCCACTATTCATCCTACTCTCTCTCTCTCCTTTTACCCTGTCCATTCTGAAAAGTGTTTTGGTTATCACTGTTATCACCCCCCAAAACTGCCCTCCTTTCTATCAGCTACCCTGTCCCCTTTTGTTGTCCACTTCTGTCCTACTTTCCTGTGTGGTAAGAGAGATTTCTACACCAAGGTGAGTATGTATATTATTCCCTTGATGGACCAACTCCAGTGAGAGTAAGGTTCATGTGCTCCCCTCCTTGCTTCTCCCATTTTCCCCTCCACTGTAAAATCTCTTTCAGGCCTCTTTTATGTCAGATGTATCTCATTCTACCTCTCCCTTTCCTCTTCTTCCAGTGCATTCTTCTTTCTCATGCCTTAATTTTATTTTTTTAGATAATCATACCATCACATTCAACTCACACCTCTGATTTCTCTCTATGTATACTCCTTCTAATTGTCCTAATAATGAGAAAGTTTTTAGGAGTTATAAATACCATTTTCCCATGTAGGAATATAGTAGTATAACCTTATTGAATCCCTGATGATATCTCTTTCTTATTTACATTTTTATGCTTCTTTTGCATCTTATAGTTGATAGTCAAATTTTCTATTCAGCTCTGGTCTTTTCATCAGGAATGCTTGAAAGTCCTCTGTTTCATTGAATATCCATTTCCCCCACCCATGTAGGATGATATTTGGTTTTTCTAGATAGTTGATTCTTAGTTGTAATCCTGGCTATTTTGCTCTCCAGAATGTGATATTCCAAATGCTCCAATCTGTAATGTAGAAGCTGCTAAATCTTATGTTATCCTGACTGTGGCTCCACAATATTTGAATTGTTTCTTTTTGGTTGCTTAAGTATTTATTCCTTGATCTGGGAGGTCTGGAAATTCACATAAAATATCTCCTAGTCTTTGCCTTCAGAATTTCTCAAGCCTTAAGTCTGAGATAGAAGGTGAGTCCATATTCCAAAAAGCCCCCCTTGATAGTGAAGAGGGTCTAACTGATTTCCAAAAATTCAAACCATCAAAACAATCATCACACATGCACGCCTTTTGTTTGTTTGTTCATTTTTGTGAGACGATCAGGGTTAAGTGACTTGCCCACACTCACACAGCTATTAACTGAACTTACCTCAGATGAAAAACACACAGCCTTTGCTTTAGGCCCACGTTCATAACATTTTCATCTTCTTAATATCTACTAGTGCTGTCCTTCTATTAATAGAGACTTTGAGAATCCAGGGTCCACTCTCTGAGACAATGGAATTACACTTGAGGGAAGGGGAAAGAGCATGAGAACATTGTTATTGCTCTAAATCTAAAAATGAGTTTTACTAATGATTTTATTGTTGCCAAAATAAAATGCTTTTTTATTGGGCAGAGATCTGAATATGTGAAGAGAAACAAGAGAATATTTAAAGTGGAGAAGATTTATCAATTTTTCTGAGAATGTAATGTTCATAGTGCTTTTGGGGACCACTTATATGTGATGATTTTGCTTTAATGGATGACTTTGTCAAGGGAGTAGGGAATAATGAGATTGAAGAAGTAGGTAGGAGACAGAAAAGCTAGGTGTCTTAAATGTTAGGCTACAAATTTGGTTTTTAATTCCATTAGGCAACATGGAACTATTAAAGAATTTTGAGCAGGGTAGCTTGCAAAGTGGTATATTATATATAGTATAAAGTGGTATATATATATATCTATATATATATATAAAATTATTATTATTATTATAAAGATTAGTCTGAGAGTGGTGGGTAGGACAAACTCAACAAAAATTTATAGTCAGAGCACCAGTTAGGAGGTTATTATAACAGTCCATGAGAAAAGTGAAGAGGTCTTAAATTAGCACTGTTGCATTAGGAATATAAAGAAACTTTATGAAGGAAGAATCAACACTAGGGAAATACATAGGAAAAAGAGAGGATAATTTCAAGGATAAGTTCAAGATTTTAAGACTGGCTTGGTGGCTCATGCCTGTAAATTCCTTGCTACTGGTAAGAGCCAAAGTCGATGCATTTCTTGAGCTCAAGAGTTCTGAGCTACAGTGAGATAAATCTACTTAGGGATCTGCATTAAATTTAACGCAAATATGGTAAGCTCTTGAGAGTGAGGATATCCACTAGGCTTCAGTAGGACCAAGCCTATTAGTGGCCACTACAATTCCAGCCTGTCTCAAAATAACAACAAAAATAATAATGATGATGATGAAAATTATTAGTATTATTACTATTTTTATTATGAGACTGATATCATACAACTAGAAATTCCTCAACCAACGAGAAAGCAAAGCTAATTTGACTCACCGCTCCACTGACCACAAAACCAAAAAGTATAATTTTGTTTTTCTGTAAATCTGGAGATTGATGTTACAATCTTTGATTCTGAAGCTTTTTTGTGGAGAAATCTCACAATCAAGGAAGGAATCCATATGATGACTTGGCTAGTGCTATGTCCCTAGTTATCATCATTGTAATTAGTATAAAGCAGATTGTGATATAGGATTTATAAAATTACTTTGTGGAAGTTATTTGGAAAAGAAGAAAAATAACATGCAATGTTTTTTTTTTTTCCTTAAAGGATTTCATTCATCTAAAATCAATCCCAAAAGTAAATTCTTCCATTTAGTTTTTGGCTTCAGTTTCTCAAAATCATGCTAAGCAAAACACTTTATGTGAAAAACCACATCAGAGACAGACACAGAAAAAAAAAAGAGGATAAAAGCAATCCAGAGGCTGCTTTTGTTTCAAGTCTTCCCAGTCTCTTCAACATTTCTTTTACTTTTAAACATTCACAGCATATTTCTTACTGCAGACATTCAATTAGAGCACAGAGTCCAGACAATGGAAAATGTAATAAATTTCCGCTCTTGGTCTATCATTGCGTGTGGGTTTCAAGACCTGCCACCACTCAATCACAGGCGACATTACAGTGCTCTATAATGGGTGACATTTCTCTCCAATGACATTATGGGAAAAGGCAAATAATTTAATGTGAGAAAAAGACTTTCAACCCAAATTCAGCTCACAATTTTCATAATAGCCACATCACAACTAATTACAGTACAAGTTGCTGAATTGAATTAGACTTATTTTTGTTTGAAGAGTATTCAGAACGCTTAGTATAAATATAATTACCTCAATTTATATTAGCACACATGAAAGTGAAATGGTTTGTAATCAAAACTATACAGTTTTTAATATTGTATGTTGCTATATAAATGCGTGCTCATGTGCACGCATGCACACACACACACACACACACACACACACACACACACACTGGATTAGCTTTAGAAATGAACCCTATTGGGGCAACTAGGTGGTACAGTGGAAAGAGCACTGGCCCTGGATTCAGGAGGACCCGAGTTCAAATTCGGCCTCAGACACATAATACTTACTAGCTGTGTGATCCTGGTCAAGTCACTTAAACCCCATTGCTTAGCCAAAAAAAAAATGAGCCCCGTTTAGGAAGACCATGATCATATTTAGTTAAAGAAAAGAGATTTGAATTTTTCTCTTCTAACATGAGAAATTTTTAGAGATGTCACAGGGATTCAAGGCAGAGGTGATCTAGAGTCAGCTTGAAGCAGCTGAGAGAACCATTTGTTAAACTTTTAACATGAGCATATATACTTCACAAATTAGTAAAAACTACAAATCAGGACTTGACTTATTATTCTGTTTACTGAACAGACTTAAGACAGTGATGAAGTTAATAATTCAGATTGAACTTTAAAGTGTCATACATACTGTCTTTTTTAGAAGAGCTAGTGGTTAAACATTTAGCAGCACACCAATAAGTCAAGGTCAATGTGGACTAATAGTAGGCAAGCAAAAAAAAATAATAGCTTGCCTGTGATGACCTCTTTTTTAAAAAAAGAAATTCTCCACTTTAATATGTGTCAGTGGGAAAGAGTTACATACCTAAAGCTGTAACATCATAAAATGTCAGACTTGGAAGGCCCTCAGTAGCATCCAGTGCATACCATGTTAGAAAAATAATTGTTACTATTCCATATCTAAAAAATGGGTCATCCATCGTGTACTTGAAGGCATCTGATGAAATTGATTCTAATATTCTGAAGTTAAAACTACCAGTTATCTTTTATTTTTCCCTCTTTCTTATGACCGTATCCAACTAGTCACCAAGTCTTATCAGTCCTTCCTTTTATAATCAATTTGATCTGTATCTTCCTTGTAACTCTCATTCATAAAATGTTTATTTCCTCCTACCTGGAGTGGATTAGCCTCCTAGCTGGTCTCTATATTTTCATATTCTATTTTTTTTTTAAATTTCCACTCCATCCTTTAGGATACCTCTACATGTTATTATCAACAGGAAAAAAAATGAGAGAACAGAGTACATCAGTAATCACAGAATCCTTTCAACAACATGACTGGTGCTATCTACTTTTAGAGCCCTCCTTTTAGGCCCTTAGAATTTAAAGCTGTAGGGAAATTTAAAGCTCACCTAGTGACTCCCTCATTTTATAGATGAGGAAACAGAGGCCTAGAGAAGTTACATTTCTTGCCCAAGGACATATCGTGTAAGTAGTAAATTGGAGAGTCAGGTCCTTCCATAACAAATAAAACACTCTTGCCACAGTATGGAGAGTTCAGTGAATCAGTACATATATCTTGGACAAACATTACAGAAAGAAAATTAACTGGGTCCAGAAATGAATAGAAATAAGACAAAGTTTTCAAATTGTTCGATATATACAATAATCTCAAGCATCTTTTAGTACCATTCTTCTTCTAATGATGCCACATGACTGAATCATACAACTCCACTATCTCTGTTGAACCAAAATTCTAGATGTCCCAAACTGCAGTGCAGGCATGAATGGTAGAAATATGGCTGCAATGTGCTGTCAAGAATGACTTGTGCCTAAGAAGGAATATAAATTATATCACCCAGGACATGTATGATTGAAAAAAAAAAGATGGCAATGTCATGTGTGAAGAGCAAAGGATTATAGAGACTAAAGATGTTTCTACTGTAACTTTAAGCACTAAATGAAATATTGTGGAAATAGTAGCTTTTTAATTGTCTTCTTGGAGAGACTATGGCTTGAGTGAAATTAAATAAACTGCTTGTCTACCATACTTGGTGGGAATGGTGAAGAAGAAATAGAGAAAGGGAATGGAGAAGCTCTCCTCCTTGATAAAGTTATTTTAACCTTTATCTTGTGAAGATAAAGAGGACTGTTGCAAAGAGAATTCATTTGATATCATGAATTAAGTAATTGGTGCTGGACCATGTTCTCAGAAATGAAATGAATTCTTCTGATTTTATATTGTAGCTTTGTGATGACACTGGCTGTGATTTCTCACTATATTGCCAATAATTACCTATATTTTATTGCTGATTTCATGTTAATAGATATTCAGTGATTTTAATATGTATGTAGTACTAGGAGACTAATGTATTTGATATGTAGAAATCTGAGTAATTGCTATAAGGAAAGAAGATTTCTTTAGTGCATTGTTTGATGAATTAGAGCTCTGAGCTGCATTTGTTAGTTGATAGATGTAATGAAACTCTACTAATTTTAAAGACATATGTAAAAATACACATAAGTTTTCCTACATCTTGAGATGATAAAATAAAATATGATTATGAATCAAATAGAAGTCTGTGGAATAACCAAATGACATTGGCAGACTCTATACACCTTGTTCTCCATGTTATATAAAAAGGGTCAAATGACCTCCAACATGTTATTGGTTCCTCTATGGAATATTTAAGGAAAAACATGAATAAGAATTACACAGTAGGTGAATAGGTTGCAATCTACACTATTCAAGGGACTGTCCATACCATGAGAACATGGATTTCCTGAAACTGATTCAATTTTTACTTTATTTCACTTTTTTCACTTTATTTCACTTTATTACAATTGCTCCATAATTCTAACAAATAGAAATCTTTGAGGATTCCTCCTATTTTATCCAGTCCCTGAAATGCTCTGGTCAGCTTCATGCCATATATAATTTTGATAAGCATTCTTCATCCTAGTCCTGAGAAAAAATATTGAACTAAATAGGTCAAGGACAAATAGTTCAGACATTATATTGGAAACTTCTCTCTCAGTTGCTATTTGCCTAATTCCTGTAGAGAGCTGCTATTGACTAGCTGATATGTTGGAAAGTGTCCTTTATGTCACTTGTAGAGGTATAGATGCTATTTAACGCGAATAACTTCTCTTCCATGGAAAGGATTCCATGGGAAATAAGGTATTCCAAATTTGCCCAGAGAATCTTTTTAAAAGATGAACTATCTTGGAGTATAACATTTCTTTAATGCCAACACAGGGCACTGACTCATTTCTGAATCTGAAATTAGAGTGCCAATGAGTCATCCCATAACCTGTAACACCTGGAATTTCCTTGGAGGTTTCCCATCTTAGCCTCACTTAAGCCCAGCCATTCTTCCTTTGTAATTCTAGTCCACGAGTTTCCAGAAAGTTATGATCTCATTCTGGCAGTTTGGGCAGGCCAAAAACTGAGGCATCATACTCATGAGTGTTTACTTGGCATGGTAGTTGAGATGACACATATTTCATTTCATAGAGAGATAACCTTTCCACCAAAGGGAATGCCTTGCCATTTATGATATATCAGAGCAATGTGCTATCTCTAGGTCCGTTAAAAATTTCTGCCAATGTTCAATTCTCTTTAACAGCCCCTAACATTTTGAAGTCCAGTAAAACTGGCTTGCTAACTTTTTCCTATAAATAGAAGTGCATCTCCCACTTCTATGCCTTTACATAGGAGGTCTTCCATGTTCAGCATGCATTTACTCCTCACCTACTCACCTCACCTCACCTCACCTCTTGGATTCTCTGGCTTGCTTTAAAGTACAAGTCAATGTCACCTCCTGCATGAGGCTGTTTCTGATACCATTATTACTTTTTTCTTTTTTGCCTGTTAAAATGACTTTGTATTACTTTGTATACGACCTGTACTTACTTGACTGTGTATCTGATGCATCCTCATACTAGAATGGAAGTCCTTTTAGGTCAAGAGTTATTTTTTTGTCTTTGTACCTTTAGGACAGGGCACCTAGGTGGCACGGTACATGGAGTGACAGGCCTGGAATCAACAAGACTCATCTTCCTGAGTTCAAATTCAGCCTTAAACACTTACTAGCTGTGTGACCCTTGGCAAGTCACTTAACCCTATTTTGCTCAGTTTTTCATATGTAAAATGAGCCAGAGAAGAAAATGGCAAACCACTCTAGTATCTTTGCCAAGAAAACCCCAAATGGGGTCATGAAGAGTAAGACACAATTGAACAGAAGCAACAAAAAACCTTAGGACCTATATCATTGCTTCATAGGTATACACAGACACGTATGTACCTTCTTGTTTTATTTTGTATTTTGTATTCTCTATTTGTTTTAGTCTAGATCTGCAATTTTGTAAGTATGGAAACTCCCACCAATAATCCAATTTGAGGGCTTTTCCCTGAGGCATTGAGAAGTTAAATTATTGTCCATGACCACACACCTAATATCTAACAAAGACAGGACTTGGGACTATATTTTTTCATCCTTCAGAGCCAACTTTTATCTATTAGACCACACTACCTTTTTTTCATGTATTTATTAGGTTCTTTAAAAAGTGTTTATTGACTTGAATTGGATTGAACCAACATATTGACTTACACAGAGAAGTTGTTCAGGGAATGTTTTGTTAATGAATAAATTGACTAAAGAATTCATTAATTGGATTAATATTTATAAACATGTCACAAATCACTCTATTGATTCATTTAATACTATGTATTAAATAACTACTTAATACCATCCCAGCAAAAAAATAAAAATAAAAAATAAAAAAGAGTGCAAGGATATTATGTCTCTCATTCCAGGACGACCTTGCTGAATTGGACAAGAGTCACCTTTGAGTTAGTAGGCTACCAGTAGATGGGGTTTAGTGGAAGGACAGGACATTCTGTTGTTGTTTTTGTTGCTACTGTTACTATAATTATTGTTTTTGTTAAGCAGGGGGCAAGAACACAGTAAACCCAGGCCTGAGGTGCAAAGGTATTTTGATCTTCACCAACAGAGGCAATACCTGCACTTGAAAATAAGGAATTCTTAATGTATTAACGTAAATAAGGAGATAGTACTCACTGTTTTAGGCCCTGGAAAAAAACACAAAGATCAAAGTCAAGGCTCTTGACTTTAAGGAACTGAAGACATTCACACTCTGTCACTTTGTGCTTCAAACACACACACACACACACACACACACACACACACACACACATTCATTAAAAAACATAAGATTCAAAATAATGGGTAGAAACAACTTCAGATCTTTTACATATGGGCCCAAACATATGATACAGCAAAAAACATCACCATGTAAATCCTTTGGGCTCTACCTGTTCTAATGCCATATATAAATTTGACCCAAGCCATGGACCAGTCAGTCAATAAACATTTATTAAAAGCCTACTATTTGTCGGGAACTGTTCTAAGCACTAGGGATATAAAGAAAGACAAAACACTCTCCCTACTCTTGAGGATTTCATAGTCTAATGGGAGAGATGACAAATAAACATGTACCAACAAGTTATCTATAGGATAAAAGGAAAATAATTAAAAGGGCTAGGATTAAGAGATATTGGGAGAGGAAGACTTGCTGCAGAAGATAAGATTGTAGTTGGAACTTAAGGGATACCAGAAAAGCCGGGAGACAGAGATGAGAAAGGATAACGTGGCTGGCATGAGTAACAGGCAGATAAAATGCTGGGACCAAAGAGATGGAGTGTCTTGTCTAATTCAGTGCATCATGAGTAGGAACCAATATTTTTTATGGCTTATATTAGATATCAGAACAGAATTTTGGTATCTTGACAGATCAAAGATCTCATCATTGTGAACGCTCTCTCACCAGTGCAGATTACAACTCATCCTTGCCTCCTCCTCCTATATGATGTTTGTGTATGTTCTTCTAGCAGTCTTTAATAGAGGATCCACCCAATACAATTAAGTAATTTCTTTAGTTTTTAATAGTTCACATATACCAGTTCAATATTTATGTTATGTTATGTATCTGTACTATTGCAAGTAGCCTTCTAATAGGTTTCATGTCAAATTTCTCTCCACTCTAAACCATCTATTCAGCTGCCAAAGTAAAATTCCTATAGAGTTGGTCTAATCATGCCATTCCCCCCTCAACAAAGATAATTAGTGCCATTACTTGTAGGATCAAAAACAAAGTCCACTATTTGGCACCCAATGCTTTTCATAATCTGATCCCTTCCTTTCTAGCCTTCTTATAATTTACTCCCATTTCACACACTTGAAGATCCAGTTAAGATCCATTTGTCCTACTTCTTTTTTCTCCATATATGATAAAATAAAGATAATAATTAGTACTTAATACAGTGTTTTAAGGTCTGCAAAGCATTTTAGAGGTATTTTCCCACTTAATCTGCACAACAATCCTGGGAAAGAGGTGCTACTTTTGTCCCTACTTTACAGTTACAGAAACTGAAGCAAACAAAAGTTAAGTGATTTGTCCAAAGTCACATAACTAGTAAGTATCTCCAACAAGATTTTGAGCTCAGAGCTTCCTAACTGCAAGTCCAACACTATATCCACTATACCACCTGGCTGCCTAAAACAGTTTCTCTCCTGTCTCTGTGTGTGTTTGCCCTGGTTGAAGACTCAATTCTAATCTTACCTTCTGCAAGAGACCTTTCCCAATTTTCTACCCCCTACCCCTACCTTGCCAATGGCTAGTGCCCTTCTCTGTTTAGATGAACTTCTATTTAATCTGTATATATCTTGTTTTAATTGTATTTATCTTATTCTGAACTTAAGAAATGAAACAAGCATTTCCATAACATAGTAGAATAGAAAAAAAGATGATTGCACATAAAACTGCAAGTCTATTATGTACAACTTGCTATTGCTTTTAAATGTATAATAAAGTTATCATGTAACTTTCTTTTTATTTTCTCTTTTTCTTCTTCTGTGTACCTGGTTATTTGACTGTTTTTCCCTCACTAGAATGTGAGCTCCTTCAGACTTAGGATACTTTTTTTGTTTTTCTTTCTACTTCTATCACTAAAAACATGCTTGGGACATGGTAAATACTTCCTACATGCTTATTGATGGCTTACTTGTCCTTTGATCTTGAAAGAAATTTAATAAGTGCTCACTATGTGCTTGGCACTGTGCTAAGTGCTTTACAAATATTACCTCATTCTATCCCCACAACAACTCTGATAGGTAGGTGCTATTATTGCTCTCATTTTACAGTTGAGAAAACCAAAACAAACAGGGGTTAAGTGACTTGCCCGGGGTCACACAGTTAGCAAGTATCTGAGGCCATATTTAAACTTAGGTTTTCCTGACTTTGGGGCCAGCACTCTAGCTGCCTGCATACCCGTCTTCTTTTTATAGTCACTCAGGTCCTTATTGATCAAATGAAATAAATATTTAGCCCCCTACTTGACACACAGTAGGTGTTATATAACTGTTTAGTCCCTTATCTTCCTCCTGCCTTTTATGCTGCTTGGCACAGGTCAAGTCATCATGGCTAACAAAACAGAACTTACAGTTAGCCATCATGTATCTCTCCATTGCTTTGTTCACAATTTTACCCTATGATTTGGCTTCTTCTGAGACTTTGGTGTTCCATGATTTATAGCCATATGACATCACCGAGAGTGTTTAACCACTATTCTAGCACAGTAGGCATGGGCTTCTGAGGGTGATAGAGGAGGCATGCATAGTAAAAGAAGTGTTTCCTAAACTGGTGCCAAGAAATAACAAACACTCCCCTCTGGCAATCCCTTTGTGATGCCTTTTTGTGGCTGAATTCATTCGCATGGCTGAACTTGGTCTTGGTAGCCAAATGTCAATTACATAAAAATATCGGTCTGGGAGAAAGACCTTATCCTCTGTCCCAAGCCCTTCAATGCAATGGGGATGGTTGGATGTGTAAAAGGGGGAAAACCATAGATCTAGATTTGGGAGATTGGGTTTGAATGCTGGTTTTACTGTGTACTGTGACATTGGACAAGTCACTTAACTTTGTTGAGTCTCATTTTTCTCAACTGCAAGATGAAGGAATGAATTAGATTATTTCTAAGGTCACCACTCCCACCCCCACCCCTATTCCCTTCTCTGATCCAATAAAATATGGAAGAAGGGACTGGGAATGAATTGGTAGAAAACAGGAATAATTAAGAAACACAAAAGGGAAAGAATGTGAATTTCAAAGAAGGGAAAATTCTTAATACAGCAGGAAATACATGAAGAGATTTCATCAAAGAAGCAATTATGTTGATGGAGAAACAAAAGAGTGATGATTTGGGTGTACTTGAAAAATACAGGTAAGTAAAATTAAGTAAAGTATATGTGTACTTATTTCCATTTTGTTTTGGAGTTTTCTTCTCCCACTACCTTTCTTGTTACTTTCAGTTAATCATACCAGTTCCAAAGTACTTTTCACAGTTATAGAGCTTCTGTAGTTGTAGGGGGAATGGAGTATTCAGAGTATTCAAAGAATGAATCAGATACACTCATTCAGGTGGGGAAGGGGACCACGGTAAAAGGGGTATCACAGTTCATTTTCTTCTCTGGCCATTTCTTTCACCTTCCATTTGGAAAAAGAATACTTCCTTCAAAGAATCTGTCAAAGGATCTGAATTCAAATCCTGCATTGTCACTTAGCAATTGTGTGACCTTGAACAAGTCACTTTCTCTCTGGGTCTCAGTTTCCCCAGCTATAAAATGAGCAGACTGGACTGGATAGACTCTAAAATCCATTCAAGATCTGGAACTATAATCTTATTTTAATAATTCAACAAGCAAGCAGTAAGTGTGTACCTTAATCAAGATACATTTTGGTTGTAACATCATTAGATTTGGCAATAGTAAGTATGTAGTCTAAAAGTTGGGATAAAAAACTATTTAGTATTGAAGTAATTCAATATTGAAGAGGACATACACATAAGCACCTTATGTAAGAGATAGATAAGGCATGAAGGACTCAAGTTAATGTTTAGAGGTATCACACTTTCTTTTTTCTAACATTGACTTTGTCACTGTGATAAAACAGCTTTCCCTTATCCCACCAAAAGAAAACCTTTTAATCTAAAGCCCTCAAAAATGAATTTGTTCACTAGATAGAGAGTACCAAAGCTTTATCCAGAAGAAGAGACACCACATAATGTATAAATATCATGAAATAATTTCAGAATAATAAATTTGGCTCTCAAGATGATAAACCAATAGATAGATTGATGAAGACAAAAAGAAAAACAAGTAAAATTACAGAAGCTAGTATGCATAGGGAAAGATATTGTTGTATGAAACAAGATAAACAACAACAAAAACAAAATCCTTGACTATGAACTGTCTAGAGTTAGTGGACAATAGCAATCTAGCGCTTGATAAACACAAAGATCTAAGATTTTGGCACAAGAACTTATTATGTGACAAAAAAATACTGGGAAAACTAGAAAGCACTTTGGCAGAAATTATATATATAGAATAATATCTCATGTTATGTATCAAGATAAAGTCAAAATGGGTATATGATTTAGGCTTAAAGGTTGATACTATAAACAAATTAGGTGAACATGGAATAGTTTACCTTTCAAATCTATGGATTAGGGAAAATGTATGACCAAACAAGAGATAGAAAGCATTAAGGATAGAAAATAGGAAATTTTGAGCACATTAAATTCAAAGGCTTTTGCAGAAACAAAACCAATGCAGCCAAGATTAGAAGGAAAGCAAAAAAAAAAAAAAAAACTGGGTAAAAATTTATACCATCTTTCTAACAAAGGCTTCATTTCTCATATGTAGAGAGAACTGAGTCAAATTTGTAAGAACATTAGTCATACCACAATTGATAAATGGTCAAAGGATATGAATAGGTAATTTTCAGCCTACGAAATCAAAGTTATAATCATATGAAAATATACTCTAAATCACTATTAATTAGAGAAATGCACATTAAAACAACTATGAGGTACTACCTCACACTTATCAGATTGGTTAATATGGCAGAAAAGTAAAATGACAAATTTTGGAGGGGATATGGGAAAATTGGGAATTGGGAAACTAATGCACCATTGGTGGAATTGTGAACTGATTCAAACATTTTGGTGAACAATAGCCCAAAGGGCTATAAAACTGTGCATATCCTTTAACCCAGCAATACCACTACTAGCTCTGTATTACAAAGAGATTAAAAAACAAAAAAAGGAAAAGGACCTGTATGTATAAACATATTTATAGCTACTCTTTTTTGTTGGCAAAAATTGGAAACTGAAGGGATGTCCATCAATTGGGGAATGACTGAAAAAATTGTGATATATGATTGTAATGGAATACTATTGTCCGATAAGAGAAAAATCTGGAAAGACTTAATGAACTGATTCAAAGTGAAGGGAACAGAACCAGAAGAACATTGTATCAGCAATATTGTATGACGATCAACTGTGAATGACTTAGCCATTCTCAGCAATAAAATGATCCAAGACAAATCTGAAGGATTTATGAAAAATGCTATCCATTTCCAGAGAAAGAATTGATGGAGTCTGAATAGAGATCAAAGCATTTTTTTTACTTCCTTTTTTTTTTGGTCTGTGTTTTCTTTTACAAAATGACTAAGATGGAAATATGCTTTCTATGACTCTACATGTATAACCAATATTAAAATTTTCACCTTCTCATTGAAGAGACAGGATATGGACAGAGGGAGTGATTTTGGAACTCTAAATTATATGTATACATATATATATATATATATACACACACACACACACACACACGTACATATATACATACATGCGTATGTATGTATATGTATATGTATATGTGTATATATACGCATATATAAATTGTTTTTACATGTAATTGGAAAAAATAAAATCTTTGAAAATTAAAAACTGAGAAATTAAATAAAAAGAAAATGCCTAGAACTTTTTAATGGAGTGAAAAACGTACTGACTGGTGCAATCCAAAGGCATTGGTCGGTGGCCACAAAAACCTTTAAGGAACATATTTGTTATACTTTACAATTTCAAAAACAAACAGCAAGGAAAAAAGACCTTTCATTATGAAGGAATATCAATTTGAGTATATGAGGTTTACTTCACCATCACAAGAGATTAAGAAAAAGTATGGGGAAAAGTATCGCAAAAAGCAAGAGAGGTCACTTTTACAACCCAAAAGAGCATATATTGAAAAGTTTAGCAAAATTATCTTATGCTCCTGTGACCATAAAGACACACACACACACACACATTATACCTTAAAGAGATAGGCATTTGAGAAATTCTTACCAATAACAAATGCAAAAACACTATAAATTTTCAGAATATATTACTTCTAAATACTTTAAGAAAGATGGTTAAGAAAAATTTTTTAAAATTAAGTAGTAAAATGAACTATCTTATATTTTAGGCTAAATCTCATGTTCCCCTCTAAGTGAACTAATATCTTTCATAGGATGGATAACATAATGGGAAGTTTTTCAAAAGGGAGTGGGAGGAAAAATATAGGAAACCTGGAGATGTATTTCTACCATGTACAGAAATGAGTGGAGAAGAGATGGTAATTTCTTTATTGTGATGGGCCCTGGGTGAATAAAATATGAGCACCTGTAGAAGAGCCTTGGATGTGGGGAATCAAAGTTATATCTCATTTATGAAAGAGAAATAAAGGGGAACCTTAAAATATAATATTATGGCAATGGGAAGTATGTATTTGTTTTAAGAGATTAGGCCCTTATATTGGTTTTAAGCTGGTAGTAACTTGCTTATTATAACTTCTCAGACAAGGGACTGTTCTTTTGAAAATTACATCCCTTGCTAAGATAGGGGAGGTATGAGTCCCCAGATCCAACTAGAACCAAGGGCAGTAGTGGTCAAGTAGAATCAGAGGTTTCATATAACCTGCGTTATGGCAATGGCCTCATTACTTATGACAAGGAATAACTTTTAGCGTGTGGTAATTCTTCATCTAACTTTTTTTTTCTGTTTTGCACTGATAATTTTTAAGAGTAATGTGCAAAAGAAACACCAAGAGATAAAATAAAGAGTCATGGAGTAAGATTTATAATTTCAATAATGCAGAAATAGGAAAGAGGAAGAAGTTAAAAAGTGGTGGTCTAGCAGCTCTAACCTCATTAAAGACATGAAGAGCAAAAAAAATAAGGAACATCTAAGTGAATGGTGCACAAGTTGCAAAAATAGAATTCAGAATAAACTTTTAAATAGAGTATAATAAGGAGGACAAAGTACATGAAAACAGATTGGATGATCATGTCACAAAAGAATGTTGCTTAAACAAAAAGGCTGGGAAATGGGAGGTAAATTTTGAACCACACACTGACCCGAGTGGGAAAGAAGGAGGCAAAATGGGAGGGAAATAAGTTAATAACAAGAAAGAGAAAATAACAACTTAACTATATCTAAGGAACTTGGATTATGGCAGGTAAATGGGTGTAGTAATAGAGCCTGTGAGAATAGACTAGTAAAAACTAGCAGAAGCACAGCTAATCGTAAGGACAAAGTTCTGACTTAAATGGAAAATGGGATAAATTCAATAAAAAGGAGACAAAATAAGGAAAACTCAAACCTACCAAGCATACCTATAAACATAGACTAACTGAAAATGTAGTAAACATCTCAAAATAAAGACACATATACAATAATAAATAGACTTAAAGAAAATTTACTATCCATTAACTGTTTCCAAAAAAAGTAGTACAGTCATACCATCAAACAAAGCAAAAATAAAAATTTACAATCTCAATATTCAAGGAAATCATAGTATTTTATTATAGACAATGGAAAACACTAAATGCTTATTCACTAATAACATAGTATCTAAATTCCTAAAGGAAAAATTTAATAAAATAGCAAAAAGACTTAAGTAGTGACAGAAATTGTTAATGTAAGGGCAGAAATTGTTCATACCAAATGTCATGTTACCTGCCACTCCCTAAAAGATCCTAGCAATGTCAAAATGTCAGTAGCATTCTTAGAAAGATAGTGTTGATTAGGTTGAGCTGAGGCAGACTTTAAGTTACATCCTGAGACCTTGCCTTGTAGGATAACCTAACTCAAGTTGGATCTAAGTCTTTGATGTCCTTGCCCCTTTCCATTGGGATTCATGGTATGAATGGCAAAATAGCCAGATTGAACTGGTTCACCTTGCTTAGACTGCCAGGGGTGGCTGGGATCTTATGACCAGGCCTTGCTACCTCATGACCAAGCCTTGCTACTTCTTACTACCTCCTTCCCCTTCCCTTTGAACAGCATAAAAGACTTTTCTATTGGCCTCTAGTTTGGGAAATCTATTGGACATCCCCCAGGATGGCAGGTTTTCTATCCTGTCATCTCAATTAAAGATGCTTTATTCTTCAAATGATATCTTTGATTTATTTCAGGGCTTCACAGTAGCAACACAAAAATTGTAGGGTATTTTAATGTTCTTTTGGTGCTGGATAAATCTAATGGAAAGGTAAAAAAAATAGGAAAATATAGAACAAAAACAATCTCTTAGAAAGTTAGATATTAATGACATATAGAAATTTCTGTGTGGGAACATCAAGGAATATACATGTTTCTAAATACCTTTTTGAGAATAGTCTAAGTGCTAGGGCACAAAGATATTACAAGTAACTAAAAAAATCAGAAATACTAAACACATCTTTATAAACTATAGCATGATAAAAACTAGTAATCATTTCAAGGAACAGAAGCAAAAGTTGCAACCTGAAATAGAGACTTAATGAAGAGATCAAGTGAGGAGTCATAAACTCATAGTTAATTGCTAATTACGTGAAATTATTATAATGATGCAATTTACCAAAACAGTTGGAGTGTAGGAAAAGTCTTCCTCAAAGGAAAATTATGTATCTAAAAACATACATCAAAATTATTAGAAAATCAGGAATCTTAAATAATTCAATCCCAAAAAACAAAATTAAACAAGCCATAAAGGAAATATTGAAAGAAATAAACAAACAAAGGAAGAAACAAAGGAAAGAAGAAAGAAAGAAAGAAAGAAAGAAAGAAAGAAAGAAAGAAAGAAAGAGAGAAAGAAAGAAAGAAAGAAAGAAAGAAAGAAAGAAAGAAAAAGAAATGAAGGAAGGAAAGAAAGAAAGAAAGAAAGAAAGAAAGAAAGAAAGAAAGAAAGAAAGAAAGAAAGAAAGAAAATTGTCCAAATGGATTTGTTGGTAACTGCTGTCAAAAGTTTAAAGAACAATTAACACTTTTGTCACACGCAAAAAAAATCTAAAAATTTTAGACAGAAAATACTCTAACAAACTTCATTTATGAGACAAAATCCAGTACCTAAACAAAAGATGGATTAAGCAAAATAAAGAAAACTATTGAATAATATCATTGATGAATATTGATGCAAAAATTTAAAATGAACTTTTAGCAAAAAGAATACAGAAATCTATTCAAAAATGTATTCACATAAACAAGTTCAATGTATATAAAAGATACAAGGTTGGGTCAACATTAGCAAAAGTAAGTAATAAAGTTGATTATGTTGAAAATAAAATGACCAAAAACAACATGATTACAGCAAGACAGAGAAGGAGGTGAGAAGAAGCAAAACTGACAAAATTCAAAATATTTTTACTAAAAATATGAAATAACATATAATACACACATAAATCGTGATAGAGCTGTGATTTAGTTACACCATTCCAAAAAGCAATTTGAATTATAAGGGGAAAATAACTAAAATCTTCCTATCCTTTAACTCAGAACCCCTGCTGCTAAATATATTCTTTAAAGAGGTCAAAGACTGAAATAAAGATCTTATATATGTTGTTAGTTTTATCTTTGGAAGAAAATACTATACTAGTATCAATGCTCACATCTACCTTACGTACAATGGCTAAATACATTATGTTACATAAAAGTAATAGAATGTTAATGTACTATCCAAAAAAAGAGGGAGACTTCTCGTGTTATTACTTCCTGAAAAATAATGATAAAAAAAATTTCCTCAATTTTTTTTCTTCTTAAATTGGTGAAGGATCTGGGAATCTAGAGAAGACTCAGGGGGATATAAAAGCTGTCTCAAAATATTGCAAAGTTTGCATGTAACCCAGAAAAATGATGAGACTTGTTCTGCTTGAGCCCAGAGGGCAGAACTAAAGAGAATGTAGAGAAATTGCAAAGATGGTTACTTCATATAAAGATTAAAAAAAATTCAAATAATTATAGCTTTTACATGAAGTAGAGTGGCCTACCTAGGAGGTAATATCTCCTGCTGGAATCCTTTAACCAAAAGTTAGATGACCATTTGTTGAGTGTGTTGTAAATGGGATGGATTTTTACATAGAAGTTAGAGGAGATGGCTAAGGTCCCTTCCAACTCTAAATTTCTGTGATTCTTTTTGGATTTCACAATTGTTGGTGTGGTTTGATTTCCAGAGTACTGGGAAGTCCTCAGTTCCCCCTCAACACCAATTCCTAACCTTCCCCACCTTCTTACAGCAGCCTGAAATTCAACTAGAGCTTCACCTCAGTAGCTTAAAATTTTGATCTCTGTTCAAATGCAAATACTCATAGAATGAGCAGCAAGTTATTTTCAGTTTGTTTGTTTGTTTGTTTGTTTGTTTAACTCTTAGTGCCCTGAGGCAACTCTATAAAACCCTAAATTGTAAAGTGTTAGCTAATCTTCATTGGTAAAGAGAGTTTCCCCAGCAGGAATTCCTTGCCCTAGTCAAATTACAAGACCAGGCCAACATACACACACACACACTTATTTTAGTGTAATCTGAGAGCACCTGTTAGCCACACTACTGGGGTAGGGGGGAAGTTCATTTCCTCAATATCCCCTTCATACTCTGTTCTTTCAAGGTGCTTAAGATCTGTGAAACGTGCAGTAGAGAATTGCCAAGGAACTGAATCCTCAAACCTCAAGCAAAACACACATTTCTTTGAAAAAACAAAGGATATTTATATATCACAAAACCAGAAGGCACATGGAATTTTGGGGAAATTTCTAACTCAATTCAACTATGTGTATTGCATTGAATGTTACTTCTATAAAGTAAAAACATACTTTTCAACAACTCCCTAAAGGCACAGACTCGCATGTTCATACATGGAAGATGAAAGTAGACGGCCTTCTCTAAATGCCAATGTTCGTGCCTTTAGGGAGAGTGCTGGAGAGTATGTTTTTATTTTATAGAAGCTCCATTCTGTACACCAGGTCCCTCAAGGGTGGAGGTCCATTCCAACTCTAAGCTTCTGTGATTCTATGTGAATTAGAAACCCACTGATGTGGTCTGATTTCTAGAGTCTTGGGAAGTCCTTGGTTTCCCCTTAATGTTACCACCCAAACCTTCCCCACCCACTGACTGTTGCCTGAAATTCCATCAGAACTTTATCTGTGTAGTTTAAAGCTTTGATCACTGTCAAAATGCAAATAATCCTGGAGTAAGCAACAAGCTATTTTCAGTCTTTTACCTCTTGGTGCCCTAGGCAGTATGTATACTAAGACTCTTAAATTGTGGGGCAGTTGCTACACTGCCTGGATAGAGGAAAATGGCTCACCAGGAATTCCCTAGTGAAATTGTTGCGGTCTGAGAGTTTGAGACCCCTCAAAGACTGGTGTACAGGACAGGGTCGTCTGGGATGAATTCACAGACTCAAGCATTCTTTAAGTCAAGGTGGCAAAGATTTATTGTTACGCTTTTCAGCAGGCAAGGATTCTTAAGGAACCTGTGAGAGACTGAGGATAGCGCTAGGGTTTATATGGAAAAGGGCATGGGAAAGGAATGCCAAGGACACTGATGAGGTAATCTAAAGGTGCAGGTGTCTTTGGGAGCTATGGATGAGAAAGTACAGGGAGTATACTGGACAGGGAGGGAGATAATAGAGGTATGGATCTTTGGAGTCTGGCAGGAGGAAGAGTCCTTGGGCTGGCCAAGGACAAGAGTCCTTGGGCTGGGCAAGGCACCCCTCTCCTTCTGTCTTGATGAGAGAATGCCCTGCAACAAAGGAAAGCTTTCTCACAGTACAGGAACTTATTAAGGAATTGGGAGGCTTCCAGAGACATGATTTGAGGACTGGGGCCTGAGCAGCCCAGCACTCTCTCACCCAGCTTTGTGTAGCTGCACCAGGGAGAGAGATAAGGGTCGTGCTGGGGCTCATGCATGAATAACTGCTAGGCACAGTGTCCTTGGGCTGGGGAGTGGTTGTCAGAGACAGGGTTTCTGAGACTAAGGAGAAATTAGGGTCCAAGTACAAGCACAAGCACTCAAGCACCCCATCAAAATTACAAGTCCAGACCAAAACACACACACACACACACACACACACACTCATATGCAGACACAAGTATGAACTCATGCCTACAGTTCTGAACTTGAAATTACAGGACCTGGGTCCTGGTTTTGTCACTAGTTACTTGTAACCTTGGGCAAGTCACTTAAACAACTGTTAGGTTTCAAGTTTCCTTTTCTCTAAAATGAGAAGGTTGGATTAAATGACCTCTAAGATCCTTGCTGGTATTAAACCTAGAGCTCTATGATCTCTATGCTCCGACAATTTCCTGAAAGATACAAAAATTAGCCCTCAGAGAAGAGCAAGTTATCATCTGCCTTCCTCCTCTCATGACCGTATAGTATTTTTATTGAGGTTCCCCAACATGAATCAAGTAGTTTGATCTTGGAAGGGATTCTGAGGAAAGTGATAAATTATTAAAATTACATTATTATTATTTAAATTAAATTATATATATAATATATATTAAAATATTAAAAATATACCTATGGGAAATATTAAATGGATTAGGTTTGTTTTTATTTTTTTAGATTAAAAAAGGAAAGAAGAACAAATATTTTCACGTTCTCAAAGAGATGTGGACCAAGTATATTATTAAGTGACTGCTATGTGCCAGTACTGTTCTAAGCCCTAGGGATATAAGGAAAGGCAAAAGATAGTTAGTCCCTGCCTTCAAGGAGCTCACTATCTGGAAGGGGAGACAATAAGCCAATAAATATGTATAAACAAGTTATGTACAAACAAGTTATATACAAGATAATTAAGAATTTACAGAGGAAGGCACTAGATTAAGAGGGAGCAAGAAAGGCTTCTTGTGGAATTTATCTGGGACTCGAAGAAAGTCAGGAGGCAGAGATGAGGAGAGGGAGCATTCCAGGCATGGGGGGATGGGGACAGCAAGAGAAAATGCACAGAACCAGGGGATGGAATGTCCTATTATGCTTGAGGAACAGCAGGGAGGACAGTGTCACTGGATCAAAGAGTATGAGGAGGGAGGGTGGTTGTTGTTCATCTTTTCTTTTGGTAGAGTTCCAGTGGACTTAGACATGAATTGAATTCAAGTGAAGCAGAGTTGCACAGACATCAGCCTCTCTCTTCTAGCTGTTGATATTCAGTGGCAGGACAAAAGTCAAGAGTGCTAGTAATAACCCAGGATGCAATGGATGTCCTTGGTGTCTTCAATGTCTGACCAAGCTCTAAGAGCTCCACAGCACCTGATTCAGGTACCTGTATCGTTGTTGGAACAAATTGTTCTCATCTGCTCATTCGGCCGGAGGGGTGTCTTCACACACTTGGGGTAGGTATCTCCCTAACTCACCGACTGATATGATGCCTATTGGTTACTCATCCTGGTTTAGCCCATCTGTCAAGATAGTATTATTGGGATGTGGCCACTGTGCGTGCTACAGCTTCTTGGAGTCACAGATAGAGTTGGGTGACAGGTGGACACCAAACGTAGACGGGCAGCCCTGAAAAGGGCTGTGCAAGCCCTCATACCAGAGGTGTGGTGGAGAGGGTGTTGGTAAAATGTAAGAAGATTGTAAAGGTAGGGGAGAGACAGTTTGGGGGATGGGGGAGGGAGGTTATGAAGGACTTTGAATGCTAAACACAGTAGTGGTAGCTTGTGTGTGTGTTTTTCTATTGAAGAAAGAAAGAAAAGAATGGCTTGAATGTAGAACCATGGAACCTTAAAAATATAAAAAACCTAGGAAGCATTCTGTCCATGTCTTTCATTTTACCAGTGAGGAAACTAAGAAACTAGGGACAGGAGACAGGTTAAACTTTTGGAAAGTGATTTATACTCTAGAACCTAGAGGTAGAAAGAAAGATTTCAGGGAGTCTCTGAACTAGGATGGAGGGGAAAGAAACTTATTTTTTAATAACTTTTGGTTTTCTTTGTAATCCTATGTTTTATTTTGTTCATTTAAAAATATTATTCTGAGAAGGAATCCACAGCCTTCAACAAACTCCCAAAGGGGTCCATGCTATGAAAATGCTAAGAACCCTCTGCTTTAGGAGAACTTTCTTATTTAAAGGGCTGTCAGATAATAGAAGGCATTCAGGAATTTTTCCTTTTATGGAGATTTCTAAAGAATTCAGAGACAATATTTCTGAAACAATTTATGCTACAATCCTGCTTTAAGGTGGTAGAGGAGGAAACTAGACATTGCATTGACTTCTGTTCTTTCCAACTCTGTAATTCCATATATTGCCAAAGAAGTGATAGGAGAAGGACATTTCCTCTTGCCTGATACAATCAGTGGACAGAATGAGATAGTTATAAGCAGAAGAGATCTTCAATATTTGCTTACCGTGCCATTTATTTTACAGATAAAAAAGTTAAGAAAGACCCAGAAAGGGAAGTGACCTGCCTGAGATTGCATGACTTGGAAGTAGCAGAGACATAACAACATGCTAATTTTTAAGGATTCTTCAACTTTTCATTCCCATTAAATTTGAAAGAAAATAAAAGTACACTGAATGGTACTATTTTTTTGACAATGCTATATTTGAAGGGCGTCTAAAAGAAAAATTGTCATTGGTAAGTAAGAAATAGTGTTAGTCTTTTAAATACATATAATTAAATAAGCACATCTACTTGTAACCCTTTTAAAAAGAAAGGATAAGTGAAAATTATAAAGGTATTTTCCCTGTACTGCTACTTGGCAAGGGAAGAGCAAATTATTTTATAATGATTTGAATAATCAAATACACCCTTTAACATACAAGATTTTAGCAAGATTAGTTGATGTTATGTAATGCTTCTCTAAATCCTTTGTAATAAGTCATATTTCTTCTGCCCTGTCAGTTTGCTATCATGCTTCTTCTCCACCCTTAAATCTGGTAGGAGCCAGAATGAAAATGTTGGCTTTGCATCTGAGTGAATTCTTTTAAAAATTGTTGCTGACTACATGGATTTGAGCCTCCGCTTAAAATGAGTACTGAAGTACTGAGCCTGAGAAAAGCCCTGGCAGTGTCCCCTCCCTGCCCCCATTCAATTATGAGAATGAATGGGCATGTTGAGATAGAGGAATGCTGGGGAAGTGGTCTGGCATTTAGGTATAGAGTAATCTTCTCCACACACCCCCTCCCCCATAGTGAAGGTGACCACTTTTATACAAGTTTACAACTTCAGAATTTCACTAGTTTGAACACTCCCCACCTGTCCCACACCCATATATCTTATTTGATCCTCACAGAATGGGAGGGGAATGCTATTATTATGTTTATTAATAGGTAAGGTTAATGAGGCAGATAGAAGTCAAGTTATATGCCCAAGGTTACCTGTTTACCTAGAGAGTATGTAAGGCTAGATTTGAACTTGGACCTTCCTGACTCCAGATTCAATGCTCCATCCACCTCAACATCTAGCTGTACTTATATGCCCTTCACATTATATTCTCTAACTTTTGTTGTTGTTCAGTCATTTTAGTCATATCTGACTTATATTTGACTCCATTTAGGGTATTCTTGGCAATGATACTAGAGGGGTTTACCATTTCTTCCTCCAGCTCGTTTCACAGATGAGAAAACGGAGGCAAACAGGGTTAAGTGATTTGCCCAGGGTCACACAGCTAGTAATAGGACAAATTTGAATTCGGGAAGATAAGTCTTCCTGATTCCAGGCTTCTATTCTACCCACTGTGCCACCTAACTAATAGCCTATTTCTTTACAAATATATCTACTCTTTGTATAAGATGCATGTGGGCCCTGAATATCTATTTTATGTATATGTATTACTCATAAATATGTGAAGCACACCAGGATATTGTATACACTTCCCAAGATAAGTTAAGGCTTCTTCTCCCTCTCTCCACTCTCCATATCCATGACTTCTTAAGGAACAGGAAAGAGAAAGAAAATGAGCAAAATTTAAATAATTACTAAACTTTGATGTACTTTGACAACATCATTCCATAAACTGTTATTTTTACTTTTATATCATGAGCCAGTGTAAGAACTTCAGGATGGAAAATGTTACACAAAGCCAGAAATTCCAAATGATTTCTAAATTCTAGACCTGACTCTCAAGAGAAGTCTTAATCCCTGTTTAAAAAAAATGAGGAATGCCTTTGATTTAAAAGATGCTGCTTATGATTTTCAGAATTACTTCAGGATTCCATGTCTGACTTAAAGTCTTCTAATCCCCCCACACAAAAAAACAAAGCAAAATCCAGACACACAGACACAGACATAGACATACATCTGCAGTAGCTGACTTAATCACAAAAGCTAATTTTTTGTGTGACACATTGGCACCTCAAAATCAACAGCCCTAAATGGAAATTGAATTTGTTTCTCCAAACTTTTAAATTTCTTTTGAGTATGCAATCCTTTCCTTTGTTCTCTTGCCCCACATTCAATTACAGCCAAATCTTGACAACTCTACCTCTCTATATAAAGGTTCGACCAAACTTGTGATTTCATGAGAACCACCCTTGTAAAGACTCCCTTTAACAATGCATATAGGCAACTAGTGCATACCAAGGTCTTAGTTATCTAGGACCGTACAAGCTTAAACTACGGCCACACAGCAAGTATGTGTCAGAGAGGGATATGTAACTTGGGCCTTACTGACTCCAAGGCTAGCCTTCTTTTGAATACTCTTCCTTACCCTCGTTGGTACCAAAGCTATATTCTCACCATACTGTATTTTTTTCTTTATATATATATATATATATGGTTTCTTTCCTACCCTCCCAGGAGAGCTATCTGAATTTCAAGTACTTCAAGAAGGCCAATGAATAGCTGGTGGAAGCCATTTCACTGGCATGCCACAAAATCTGGGGGAGTTCAGGGCTTTTAGAAATGCAAGAACATGCTGTCTCAGGGAAGGAAGAGTGGAGGGAGGGTGAGAAAATTGAGAACTCAAAGTCTTATAGAAGTGAATGTTGAAAACTAAAAACAAATAAATAAATAAAATTAAAAAACAAAAACAGAAATGCAAGAAAGAGCCAGGGAGTGGTGCAGAGATTCACCAGGAGATTCATTGGGATATGCCAACTCTGTGCCGCCTAGGGCTTGCCTTTACAGAATACCTCCTTCTCAGTATCATCAGGAATAGTAATTAGATCATGTACTTAAAAGTCATTAAGTTCCTTAGGGAAAGGAGGAGGTTTCTAACCATGGAATTCATTTGCATAATCTCAAGGTTCCAAATAGCAAAGAGCAATGCTTCAGTCCTTAAGTATAAGCCTGTCTTAGCATATAGATTGTGACCCTGTCTAACCTTGGAGTTGAGGGTCCTTTTGATTTGTTCCATTCTCTTTGGTAAATATCCCCTAAGAAATATGTTAAATGTTATATGTGTGTGTGTGTGTGTGTACATATATACATATATGTATATATACACACATATGTGTGTATGTATGTATTATGTATATATTTGTTGTGTTATACATAGTCTTTTTCTATAATATTTATCCAACAGACAAATTTACCTGTCAGAGAAACATTTTTTTTGCATGTGTAATGTTCTTTTGTGAGTTTATATTATTTTCTCTACATTTAGACCTTAAGCAATATAAACTTACACTAATCTCCTTTTTAAAATAGGAATTTTGGAGCCTGGAACAAAAATATTTCCATTTGATAATCTACAGAGGTATGTACATTCCACACTAAAAACTTATTGGAGGGGGGAGGGATTTGTTTTCAAATGTTTGGGCAAAATGGACCAAGATTGTAAAGGAAGGGCCTAAATTTGTAAATAGCATCGTACAGCTGGAGCTGAAAAGGCTCTTTGAGGCCTTCTAGTCCTACACATAAAAAATCTGAGCACTGAGGCTCCTAAGAGACTCCCTCAAGATCACAAAGATAGTAAGCTCAAAGACGGTGAGAGGGAAGCACTATCCTAACTGAAGGGGGAAAGCTGGGCTAGGTGAAAAGAGCACTGGCTTTGCATTTAAAAGACTTGGCTTGCTATTTCTTTTCTGCTACTTCTAGCAAGGAGACCTCGGGCAAATCACTTAACCTCTGAGTCTCATCCGAGGCTTTTCCTCATCCACAAAATGCTATAAGTTTTGCTTTGCCCTGCAAGATTGTTGTGAGGCCCCAGCTGAAATAATGTGCCAAAAGTACTGTGTAATCCATGAAGTGCTATGATGATATCAGTTATCATTATTAGAAGCACTGTGTCTTACTGGACATAGAAACAGGCCTGTTTCCAACCCAGGAGTCCTAGGTTGGAATCTAGTCACCTGCATTTACCAACTCTGCGACCTTGGGCAGGTAAAATGACTTCTCAGTGACTCAGTTTCTTCATTTCTAAAATGGGGATAATGTTATTTACATACTACAGGTTGCAGGGTTATTGTGACAACAACATGGCATGTGTTTTTAAGTAGTATGTAAAAGTGAGGGATTTGTTGAAATTTTTCCTTTAAAAACTACAGATAAAAGGTAGGCCTCTAAGTAAATTATTTGATTTTTTTTAAAAACATATTCTCTTTCTTAAAATACTAATATAAACATCATTTCAATGAGGATCAAATGTGTGGCTTTTGATTCTTTATGGGCCAAGTTAATTTTTATGAGCCTTCCCTAGATTGCCCTAAGGGGAGAAAACAATAATACCAACAAAATATTAGCTGACAATCACATAATATTTTGAAGTTTACAGAGTACCATACACTTTTTTTTTCTTTTGAGACTCACAACAAACCAACATATGAGGTAATCATTAAAGGCAATATTTTCCCCACTTTATAGATGAAGAAACTGGAGGACCAAGAGAAACTGGGAAAATGAAGGAATGATATAATCTGAGTCATCTATTTCAAAAAACTGGAATTTGGAATAAGGAAATAATTTACACTGAGGTGAAGGCAGACTGGGCAGGATGAATGTTCCCCCTCGCTAATCAAGGCATGCTAGGCAAGATACAGGGTGTAGTGGAAAGAATGAGAAAGGCAGAGCACTATAGTGTAGAAAATGACAAAAGTTTCTGAACCTATCCTGTTCCTTATGTTGTCATAGTTCAATACGTGAGGGGAATGGCAGGAATTTAATCCATGCAATCGAGTATGTCAGTCTTCTTGGTCAGATAAATACAATTAATTGTAGCATGCCACAGATGGCCATCCTGTCTAATCCTTTTCCTCTTTATGTATTTTTGTTTCCCTGATATCTCCCTTCATCTTGATCTTCCTTTAGAATCATCAAACTCAAGATTTGGAAGGGACTTCAGAGGACATAGAGCTGAAGTCCTCTATCAGAAAAATAAGCAAAGTTGGTTTTGTAAGTGTATTAGAGGAGAGAGCTAGTATAACTATAGAAAGCAATTTTCTAGCACCACCCCCCAAAATTACCTCCCCATGTGTGTTACCCATCTTATGGGATGTTGTAAGGGCTAATGAGAAAGGGGAAATAGGGGAGGGGTTGGTAGCCTGGATCTGTGATTCTATTTGTACAGGGGGAGCTCCCAATGAGGAAATTTCCTCTTCCAATGTGGATAGGCATCTATTTTACAACTTACATTCTTAGAAAGCTGGGAAGGAGGGAGCAGTATTTTAAGTGCTTTACATGGGTTCACACAGTCAATTTGTGTCAAAGGTAGACTTTAAACCCAGAGTTTCCCGGCTCTTAAGCCAGTTCTTTATGGACTATGCGGTTATTTTCTCTCTAATTAAAGGATAATAATAACTGACATTTGTATAAGTCTTTAAAGTTATGAAGACATTTGAATATATTAGCTAATATGGGCCTCACAACTCTGTGAAGTAGGCAATACAATTACAGTTTTACCAACAAGGAAAATGAAAATCTAAGAAGCTAAATAAAGAGTCCAATATCACATAGCTTGAAAAGTATCAAAGACATGATTTGAACCCACATCTTCCTAACTATAGGTTCAGCACTTTATCTACTATGCCTGATTGTTTAACACCTTCCTTCCTTCCCCCAACCCTAGACTCCCTCCCTCCCCAATACACACCTTCTAGATCAGTACTTCTGCATAAGCCCGTAATGAGCTGGTATATTTCCGGAAGTCAGGCAGAAGGAATGAATTAGTCTATCTCTCTTAACAAACTGGCTTCTCCATAGAGGCAAAGGGAGAAAGGGGGTATAGGCACACTGCTTCTGTGTGATTGTGGCCAATTAGGCAGGGTAGACCTCAAGCATTACTCATGTTCATTGTCGTAAGGTTCTCATTTAATTTCTTTCCCTTTGCAGACAAAGGGAGCTGTGGCTTTTTTAGCTAAGAGCAGTAATGAGGGTTTTTTCTGGCCATGTCACCTGCTGCCTAGGAGCATTCCCATGTCTTTGCACCTAGCAAAGGGTCAATGAGATGGCAGGCCAAGAAGGGACTCTGAACGATCTTTCCCTGAGCCCAGTCTCTCTGAGTCATTCTCTTGCCCTAAGCGTGTGTCTGTGCCTAGGATATAGGAGGTCAGATGCCCTGGTAGCTGCCAGCAATTGTGTTTTAGAAAACATTGTTCTGTTTGTTTGTTTTTGTTTTAGGCAATTGAGGTTAAGTGACTTGCCCAGGGTCACACAGCCAATAAGTGTCAAGTGTTTGGTCTGAGGCTGGATTTGAACTCAGGTTCTCCTGACTTCAGGGTCCATGCTCTATCCACTGAGCCACCTAGAAAACATTATTCTGAGCCCTGTGAAATGTGTAGGGCAAGTACCCCAGCAAGGCAGCTGAACTGCTTCAGAGACACAAGGGTATGTTTGCTCAAAAAGATTTTAGATTTTGCTATCTACTCTAACCTTGGAAAGATTCTGAGTCACTGGGTCATTTTTGATATTTTTAAGAATATGTCCTTTACTTTGAAGAACATTAGAAGCCCTGGTGAACTGTTAATCCCTCCCTCCCCTTCTCCTTCCCCCTAAATTACAGATTGCCAGAGATAGAGGAGTAGAATGCTATGTTTTTATTAATGATAGAAATATCTCACAGTTCTATAGCCATTTAGGGTTTGCGAAAGCTTTCATGGTAATAAGCCCATTATTATCTGCATTTTACCGATGAAAAAACTGATTCTCAGAGAAATTCAGCAACATATCCATAGTTACATAAATGATCACAGTGAGACCCTGGATGAAATCCAGTTGAACACTTGTTTCTACCATACTATATTGGTTCTCCTACCATTAGGCCACAATAAAGTCATGATGGGAACAGGATATTACCTTCTTCTCCTGCTCCCCTCCTTCCTGACTTCCCAGTACAAGTTATCCTAGCTTTTCTTTACAAGGAATTAAAACAGTCATCAATAAAAGATTGGCTCAGACTGCTGACAGGTAGTCTGAGCACAAATCAGCTGCGAGGGGCTCCACACACACCCTCCTAAGCTTGGCTGGTAGAGCATGTAGTTAAGAAAGGGAAAAAGAGAACCAAGAGAAAGCAGTGTCATGACAAGCTGAAGAGAAGTGAATATTATACACTTGGGGAGGATGGTGAACATTGTCAGATAGTCAAGAGAGTGTACACACACACACACACACACACACACACACACACACACATATATACATATGTGTATATGGGTGTATATATGTATATACTCTGATTCTAGAGTCAATATATTCACATAGTGCATATGTGCATACACATATATTGGGTATTCCCTAGACATCGGTATATTTATATTATATATTATATGTGTTTATAATGTACTTAACCATTAGGTCAGTGTACGTGCACATGATTTATACATGAGTAAATATACATATATTGTGGGTGAATGCTGATTTTTTTTCTTTTTACTTGGAGGAGTGGATAATACAAAATTTGCATGGTACACATATGGCAAATGGGAATAATATTAGCCCTAGTTTTATTAGCTTGTTCAAGAGCAAATAAAATAGTGCACGTAAAGTCTATGGCAAACCTTAAAGGTACTATATAATTGGCAGGTATGATTATTAGGGAGATAAACATAGTTTTCATTATTTTTATTTTGCTTATGAAATTGTTTTGTAAAGTTTCCATCTCTTCATCCCAAACCAAAACCTCTGCTCCGAAGAATTACTTTGTTATGCTAATCTTTTATTAAAGAAGAGAATTAAAGAAAGGCCAGTTTGGTAGGCCTTCCATCTAATTGTGAGCTATCATCTATGTTTCTCACACCTGTAATTTTTACTTTCTTGAAGCAGGTTTTCTAGACCAGAGTATCATGATAATAAATAACAAAATGTTGAATTTTTTGCCATTGATCATAAGGTCAATTGTATTATCTCTGAAACTGTTGGATTCCTCTCTGCAAATAATCTCCTTTTTTCTTCTCAACCAACCAAAAACAATTTATTTAGTACCTTCTATATGTCAGGCACTGTGCTAATATTAAAATGTTCTTCCTCATACATGGAAATAAGAGGGCACATGATTTGCTCAATAGAGTATTCCCAATGGAATCAATAGGACTGAGGTTTAAATCTGACATCTGATGATTATTACCTTAGTGATTTGGGGGAAGGGAGGAGAGGGAACAAGTATTTATTAAGAATCGACTATGTGCCTGGCACTGTGCTAAGCACTTTACCAATGTTATCTGATGTGACTCTCACAAGAACCCTGTGAGATGTGTGCGTTATTATCCTCATTTGTAGTTGAAGAAACAGGCAGAGTACCCCTAAGTTATTTAACCTCCATCTAAGTTTCCTTATCTGTAAAATGGAGACAACAGCAAGTGGCTGAAAGGATGCTGATGAGGATCAAATGAAATTATCTATGCAATGCACTTAGCGAATGTGCAAACTCTATTCGTTATTACTACCTTTTTAAAAAATATATCAGATAAAAGATACCTTCTGCATATAGGATAGACTTTTTTTCCTAGATAATTGAAAGAATATAAAAGTCTGAGTCAGAGAACCATTTGCATCATTAGGGTGATGACTGACTAAAGGTAGAGCTCAGAGACACTCTGAGACTATAAATTACAAAGCAGATGGCTACCGGAATTGGGGTAGGGATTATTTTTTATCATGATTCCCCTATATTAATCAAATTACAGCTCTGGGAAAAACAAAATAACAAAATTTTGCAATTTTCTTGCTGTGAATTGCTAAAAAAAATCAAGAATATACTTCATTGTATCCCCGATTTCATCAATGTAGATATAATCTGTTTATGAGATCATAGATCTAAAACTAAAAGGGACCTCAGAGGTGTTCAAGTCCAACTCCCTCAGAAACTGAGACTGAGAAAGCTTAAACAATTTGCCTGAGTTTTGAAACCACATCTCTTGACTCCAGAGAACTCTTTTGATTATATTATTGCTGCAGATGGCAACTTTAGTGTTTCTACTCATACTGTGAGATTCTTGTCCATAGATTTCCATATACTCAACACAGAAGATATATTCAATATCCTAGAGACCTTCCTTTGATTATTGCAGTATTTCAACGATACCAATGAAGTATTCATTTTATCTATTTGCTATGTCTCACTTTCCCAATGTGACTAGTCTGTCCCTTTTTATAGTTGGAATGTGCTCAGTGATGTCTTTCTGTCACTTCTTATGTACAGGAGATCACTGAAAATATGCTTGCTAGAGGCCACATATACCCACCACACATCTTCCATTGTCTGTTCAATCCCTTGCAAGGATTATTCCATTGAAATCATACATCTCCATGATTTCATTTCAAGAAGCATTTATTGGGGCAGCAAGGTGGCACAGTGGATAGAGCACCGGCCCTGAAGTCAGGAGGACCTGAGTTCAATTCCGGCCTCAGAGCAAACACTTGACACATACTAGCTGTGTGACCTTGGGCAAGTCACTTAACCCCAACTGAGATAACAAAAAAAAAAAAAAAGAAGCATTTATTAAGCCCTCGAAGCATACAAGGTACCATGCTAGTTCTAGGGAATATAAAAACCAAACAAAGCATTTTTTCCTGATCTTAAGAAGCTTATATTTCACCAGTGTATGATTTGCAGTCATTTTATATCATTTTGAAAATACTGTCATTAAAAAAGATATTTCAAAATATCTGTGCCAAAGCTGATTTCTATTGACTGGCAACAGCCAGATCTACAGTACAAGTTCTGCATGGAGATATTTAATTTGACCCTGTATGCTTTCCTGGGCTGTGTAATGAATACTTACACAGTACTTCGTTGCCCCTGTCTGAAGCAAACTCGTGCAGAGTGGGTAACACTCCTGGATTTTCTCCAACAGTCAAGTTTTTGGCCATATGATTTGGAGGTTATATCCAGGAAACAAATTGGCTTGTAATCCCCTAGTCTTATTTCAACACTAAGAAGGCAATACTAGTTCCGCCAAAGGAAATAATTCAGAAGCAGGTAATATGTGCCACAATCTAGAACTGGGCCTCCACTCAAATTGGCACAGATGGTAAAAACATGCATTGGAAGAGGAAGAGAGCCTAGCTCATTACCAGCAGGACCTGACTCTCATTAATTCAGCTCTGCAACAGAAAAGACAATGTACCAAGCTCACACTGTATTCTGCAGCTGTGAGAGAAACACTTCATACCTGACATTAGCTCATGCTGTTTCATATTTTGAATATTTATGGATTTATGGATTTTATGGACATTTATGGATTTATGGATTTTATGGATATTTATGGATTTTGAGAATGTGGATAGGAATTTAAATTCACAGTCACTCCAGTGGCCTACTATTGTCCAGGTGTTGTCTTCCTAGCCTACATTTCCAGCCTTATCATGCATTACTCCACTCATGGCCCTTGTGGTCTACCAGGCTGGCCCACAAACTATTCTTCAGACATGACAGTCCGCCTCCCATCTCTCTGCTTTTGCATTGGCTATCCTCTGTGTCTGCAATGAGCTCTCCTTCCTCACCTTTAACTCTTGGAATCCATAGTTTCCTTGAAGACCTAGCTGAAGCACCACTTCTATACGAAGCCTTTCCTGATGCCTTCCAGTAGGTTGTTTTTTTGTTTGGTTATTGGCCAGTAGCTTCAGTCATGTCTGATTTTTCAGGGCCCCATTTGGGATTTTCTTAGCAAAAACCCTGGACCGGTTTGCCATTTCCTTCACCAGCTCATTTTACAAGTGAGGAAACTGAGGCAAATAGGATTAAGTGACTTGCTCACGGTCATGCAGTTAGTGAGCATCTGAGATCAGATTTTTTTTTATTAATTTATTTTGATTTATCAACAATCACTTCCAAATGCTTTTGAGTGTAAAATTTTTCTTCCCCTTCCTCCCCACCACCCCAAGACGGTGCACAATCTGATATAGGCTACGTATATACATTCCTATTAAACATATTTTCACATTAGTGATGTTGTAGGTAAGAATTAGAACCAATAGGAGGAACCACCAGAAAGAGGAAACAAAATTCAACAGAAGAGAATGAGATTGAATTTTGAACTCAGGAGGATGAGTCCTCTTGACTTTAGGCCTAGTTCTCTATCCATTGCTCCACGTATCTGTCCCAGTTTGTGCCTAGCCCTCACAAAATTACTTTGCAATTATTTTGAATAGATTTTGATAATAACTATATATTTACATGGTATATTCCCTGAAAGAATGTAAACTCCTTTATGATGAGGATTGTATCATTTCTGTCTTTGAATCCCCAGAGCCAAGCCCCAGACCACCATGACTAGTTCTTAGTGGATATTTAATAAATGGATTGATTGATTGATTGATTAAGTTGGTCAGGGATTTACCCCATCTTGCAAAGGTAGTGTATCAGCTCTTCACTTCAAATCTACACAGACAGAGACTCATAGACATAGACATAGAGCCTAACATCTAGATTCAGAGAAATAAACAGGGACAGAGGAACAAACAGAGACACAGAGACAAAGAAACAGATGCAGAGAATCAGACACACAGAGAGATGGGGACAGAGAAAGACCCAGGGAGACACAGAGATAAATAGAGATAGTGACAGAGACACAGAGGCACACGTGGACACAAAGATGGAACAAAAAGATTTGAAATAGTGTCACAGAAAAAGAAAGAAATATTCAGAGACAGAAACAAATTTTGTTTTATGTTCTATAGTAGCAGAGAGACAGAAAGACGTGACAGAATGGGTGGTGACTTTTTGCTGAGGGTAAATGGAATGAAGGTCACCAGCCCTTGGTTTTCTCCAAGCAGCCCAGCCTTTGAAATTTGCATTGAAAAGAGGAACATTGTTGGGAAAAGGATCATATCAATTTCTTCACTACACTTTCAATGAGTTCCCTTTCTATTTGAGGAAGCAGAGCCCTGGAATATTTGTCCTAGTAAGGGTATTATGATAAGACCTTTAGGCTAACATAGGTTTCTAGACTTCTGCTGGATAAATGTACAACCATAGACATATAGATACATATCAACATGATTTGATATACACAAGGTGTAGGAGAATCATGTTAACAGAAGATGATGTACATAAAAATCCATTTATATGTCATATTCCATCAAAGAAAAGGTGTTCTCCTATATTTTAGAAAGTAGACATGGCCTTGAATTTTCTAAGATTCATTAGCACATGAGCTCTAATGAACCTACCAAGTTGAAATGACTTTTTATGCAGGACTAGTTAGGACTATGTATCTGTCAACTAGAAACCAGCTTAGTGCAGTGAATTCTAGCCAAAGGAACTAGAGAAGACAACCTGGTGAATCAAAGAGGGTCTGTGATGTGGGTTGCTAGAAGTTATTCTTACTATGACAAAAAACTTAGATCTTGTAAATATTCATTCATATGTTAAATGCAATAATATGTACTTTACTTTATTACTTTACATTTTATAAAACTCTTGCCAGACTCACAATAAGTCTTTGAGGTACCAAAGGCAAGTATTATTATCCACATTTTATAGATAAAATTGAGGCTTTCAGAAATCAGGTCAGGATCAGCAACATAAAATTCGAAATTGTGGGGAATGCAACGTCCCTTCCTTCAGGTACACTCCATTTCTATTATGCCCACATGTAGGAATTGGGGTTTCATTTATTCACAGAATCTCACAGATGAGAGAAGCCTCAGAAATTATCTCACCCAGCCTGTTGCTAGATAAAAGTCCTTTTGTAATATCCCTGGTCACCTGATTCAAAGTTCACTTCTCTTTCTACTACCTTAGGAAGTCTTTCTATGTAAACATCCATATATGTATGCATGCACACATGTGCAAATTCTACAATACATATATACATACATATGCATATACATGTATATGCATACATATTTATTTATATATGGTTTTGCAATGCTTTGTGCATGCTTGCTTTGCCAACATGTCCACACACATATTTCAGAGGGTCTCTACAAGTGATTTCATTTGTGAAGGTGAATGGGGTAAAGAAGAAGCTCTCTTTAGTAATCTAGATCAGAAACTGCTTTGCAATTTATACTCCTAGAAGGTGTCCTGGGTCACAGAGAAATTAAGATACTCATTAAGTGTCACACAGTTAGCACATGTCTGAGGCAGGAATTTAACTCAAGCTGTCCTGATTCCAATGATCATGGGCCATGCTACCTCTTTTTAAAACTGTATCACTATTAAACAGTTCAACGGTTTCCTATCTAAATAGTAACCAGGTATGTGTGTGTGTATGAACACATATATAGCATAAAGATATGGGTGTATATATGAGATACATCTTTATATGCATATATATGTCTATATATAATCTACATGCATATATACAGAATTTTCAATTTACAAAATAATTTAAATTATTGCATAGCCCAAACATTTAAGCACTTTGCTAGGGAAAAAAAAATGCTTCCATTGAATTCCTACTCTGCTGCCTCATTTTAGATTTGTGTGTCCACAGGTTCCTAAAGGGTACACTAGGACTAAATAATGCCTGATAAAGTTGTTCAGAAAGCCTCACCAAGTTGACTATGTGATGATGAACTAGTCAGAGCAATTCTTGAAGATCACCTCCTAAGTTATAGAGAGGATGGCATCTGTCTCAATGAAGAAAGTATCTATCCATGTAGATGAAATTACAGGTTCCTGGAATACAGGTTCCTGGAATATCACAGAAGGGTGCTACTTCATGTCATCTCAAATACAAACACTTACATACAATAACAGTCTTATTCATGACTGTCTACAACCAACACTAATTTGGCCAATGTTTGCAATTAATGTTAAATTTGTCCCACCTATGTCATACCAGATTCTCCCCTCTCCCCTTCCCCCCCCCAAAAAAAATTAGTGTAAATTCCTCAAAAATATCCTTGCAACCTATATGTACAAAAATATTTATAGCGCCCTTTTTTGTGCTGGTAAAGAATTGAAAATTGAGAGGATGTCCGTTAATTAGGGAATGGCTGAACAAATTGTGGCATGTCAATATAAAATATATAATATAGACTAGACTAGAATAGATTAGAGTAGAATAGAATAGAATTGGATTAGAATAGAATAGAATAGAATAGAATAGAATAGAATAGAATAGAATAGAATAGAATAGAATAGAATAGAATAGAATAGAATAGAATAAATACTACTGAGCGAAAAGAAATGATGAGCAGGAAGATTTCAGAAAATCCTAGAAAGACTTACATGAATTGATGCAAAGTGAAGTGAGCAGAACCAGAAGAGTATTGTATACAGTAACAGCAGCATTTTGTAATGATTAACTATGACAGACTTAGCTCTTCTCAGCAATACAATAATCCAAGACAATTCTAAAGGAAAATACTATCCACACCCAGAGAAAGAACTGATGTAGTCTGAATGCAGATCAACACGTATTATTTTCACCTTTTTTTTTTTCATTTTGATCTGTTTGTTCTCTCACAATATGACTCATGTGGAAATGTGCTTTACATGATTGCTCATATATAACCTATATCTAATTGCTTACCATTATTAAGAGGGAGGAGAGGAAAGAGGGAAGGAGAAAATTTGGAACTCCATTTAAAAAAAAGAATGTTAAAAATTGCTTTACATGTAATTGGGAAAAAATAAAATACTATTTAAATAAAAAAAAAGATAAAAGAGAATTTAAAAAAACAACAACAACACATCATTGCTTTGCCATCCTGGATAGACTTTGTTTTCTAAATCACCAAGTATTATTTATGCATTAGGTAGCCATGCCTTTGGCCAGGAAGAAGCAGATATGTGGGAGTAATGCTGTGCTGGTTGAATACTTTCTATTTTATTATCACTTTCTAGAGCACTTTATTTGGATCTCCATTTTGCTGTTATTACACTCTATTTATATATACTCATGGATCTAGTGCTAGATAGGAATTCAAGGTCACCTAGTTCAACCTCACTGATACTTATCTGTGTACTGGTCATATTTCCCACAGTGTCCTTCCTGCTCCTATTAAAATAATCTTATTTAGGCCAGAAACTGCCATTTTCTCATGATTGTCGACCTTGTTTTATCCCTAGCTTCTGCATAGTACTTTGCATATGATAGGTTTTAATAAACATTTGGTGAATGAAAATGAATAGGCTTTCAGTCATTGTAATTGCATTTGACATACAAGAATAATCATAATTGGGAATCTTTTTTCCAGAAATTGAAGAAAGTTTAAAAAGCAGTTGGAGTGATTCCATTACAAAAAGGAAGACTCATCCCTCGCCTAACCTACATTTATCCTGTGTGTTAAGTGATGAACACAATTCAAAGTAGTGACACTTTGGGGGACCTAAAAGTATCGTTCTATTTCCATTTACTTGACTGACAACTACCTCCCACCCCATTTTTCTAGCCTCTTCAATGTAATCTGGAATTTAGATTTTTGACCCTCTCACCACACACACACACACACACACACACACCACACACATTTATGAGAACTGATTTCAAGAATAGAAATAGGGAAGGTTTTAATTAATTATGGGATAACTGTTCTATATTAAACCCTAGCTTTTTGGGAACAAGATAATTGCCACAGATGAATGAAACATGTTTATAAAGCATGAGGTAATGGAAATTGTGATGCTACTGTTATTGAATGGCATCTTCCTTAGAGGGAAAAAAGGCAAAGATTTCATCAGACCAAAAATCACTGTATCCCACACACAGTGAGACTCTTAAAAAGTCAAATTAGACTTCTTAAATGAGAACAATAAAAAAAAAGATCTTAACATTTAACTACAAAAATGGATACTAAAAACCTAATAATAAAAGAGCTATATTTAAGAAAATAATAATTTTTGTTTGTTCCTATGAAATATGCAAAACAGATGCCAAATATTTGCCTGAATAATATGGGAAAAAGAAGTCCTTAAGGAAGAAATATGACCAAAATTGGCCATAACTCTATTGGCAGGGATGTTGAATAACAACATAATATTCCATTTTTCCTTGAAAGCAACAATGACGGAATTATATGGAGATCTATTGACGTTTGACCCTAATGCTGGCAGGCTAGGCTACTGACCTTTAATGACTAAAACTTATTAATTATGGAAATCAAATGATTCTATCTCCATTAGGATGAGACTGTAAGCTGCCAGTCCATATCAGTACTAAATCTTCCAATATGTTGTGGGAGAAAAATGATTGGATTTGAAATCAGAGCCTAAGTTTCAATCCCACATCTGTAACTTAGAGGGTATGTGACTTTGGCCAAGACCTTTAACTTAACTACTCTTAAGTTCATTTTTTTAATCTGTAACATAGGACTACAACCCTAACCAGCTTACTAGTTGTAAGGATATGAGTATGTACAGGGATAGCTAGGTGGTACAGTTGATAGAATTCCAGGTTTTGAGTCAGGAAGACCTGAGTTCAAATTCAGCCTCAGATATTTACTAGCTATGTGACACTGGGCAAGCCACTTAAACTGTTTGTCTCAGTTTCTTCAATTGTAAAACAAGGACAATAATATCACCTGCCTCCTACAATTGTTGGGAAGATCAAATAAGAAAATGGTTGTAAATCATGTAGCTCAGTATCTGACACATAGTCCTCACTATATAAATGTTTCTTCTTCTTCTTCTTCTTCTTCTTCTTCTTCTTCTTCTTCTTCTT
>NW_020954598.1:16552092-16568106 GCF_900497805.2 Vombatus ursinus
TCTTCTTCTTCTTCTTCTTCTTCTTCTTCTTCTTCTTCTTCTTCTTCCTCTCCTCCTCCTCCTCCTCCTCTTCCTTCTCCTCCTCCTCTTCCTCCTTCTCTTTCTCTCCTTCCTCCTCCTCCTCGTCCTCCTCGTCCTCCTCCTCCTCCTCCTTTTCCTCCTCTTCCTCTTCTTCCTTCTTCTCCTTCTCTCCTTCTCCTTCTTCCTTCTTTATCTTGTTCTTCTTCTCCTCCTCCTCCTCCTCCTTCTTCTCCCTTTCATTTTTTTTTCCTTCTTTTCAGTTTAGTGGAAGATGGTCTAGATTTATTCTGTATTATGGTAGAATAGGAGTTCTTAAACAAGTATTGGTGAACTTTAAAATATTGATAACTGCATTTCAATATAATTAGTTTCTCTTGGTAATCCTATCTGTTTTCTTTCATGTACTTCAAAACATTTTTTTCTGCAAAGGGATCTGTTGATTTCACCAGACTGCCAAAGAGATCCCTGATATCTGCATAGAAAAGGTCAAAAACCTCTGGACTAGAAGAAGAAACTAAGATCTTTGTATAAAAGTTATAGGGAGGCAATCCTACATCCAGAACTTTTAATAATTGGCACTGTCTATAAATCAGAACAATTACTTACATAGTACTTACATACTAACATATATTTACATACTTACATATAAGCAGTGAGCTGCTTATAACTGGAAATGTTCAAACAAGAGATAATTAACCAACTGGCAAAGATGTTGTGAAGCACAGTCCTTCATGTTATTAGATGTTGAAATATATAATCTCTAAATTTTAAAGCAACTCTCAGTTTTTAGAATTCTCTAACATCAAGTGTAGTGAGGCAACGACCTTCCAACTCGTGAATACCATTACCCTTTCAGAGCATATAAACTTAAAGCATAGCTTTAGAGCATGGCTTGTTTTAGGATAATTATTAAATTACTGGTTTATGCCTGATTTGTGCTTCATAAGCAGTATTTTCCCTGCCTATGTCTATAAAGTGATATTTTTCTTGTGCAACAAGCAAAGAGAATAGGAATAGTTTTGCAGCACATCTGACAATTGAAAGGTTGAGAAATGTGGTCAAAAAAAAGCTGTACCTATGGCTGTCACATTTCTACACCAAATTTGAAAATTAAGCTGTCTCCAATTATTATTTATTCATATTTCATGGTGTTACAGTTTATATAATCTTATGCTTACAACAATCTTGTGAAACGAGTGATGAAATATTATTATCCCAACTTTGCTGATAAAGAAACTGATTCACAAGTTACATGTTGAGCCAGGCTTCAGAAGTAGGTCATCTGATTTTTTTGGATCACACATTTTTGCCCTGAAGAGACTTTACAGATCATCTTTACAGCCTTCTCATTTTACAGCTAGAGAACCATCAAATGCACAGGGTTAAGTTTTTTTTTTGCCCAAACTGAAAAAAAAAGCAAGTTCAATATTTGATCGCCACTTCTCTGACTCTCCAATACTCTCTGCCCATATCAAACTGCATTTCTAAGGTTATCATATTATTCTATCAAGAAATAAACTAGAAGCAAGTTATTATCACAGAGTCTTCTGATATTTCCAAAGGATACAGTGTCTAGCATTATGTAACCTTCCATGAAACCAGCTGATGATGAATGAACCTTTGTAACCACTTTAGGTCCTGGGTCCCAGCCATTCTCTACTTCAACAAATGAAAAAGGTCAAAAGAACTGCCTGTTTGTGGATAAACCTTCATTGCCTGTTCGTACAAAGGTTTTCTTTTAAAATATGCTTACATAAGGCCAAGCACACTGACAGTCGTGTGCCCAAACACTCAAGTAAGAAGAGCACCTCAATAACGGGGGCTCTGATTGAAAAATTGCTACCTAAATTGAATTGTAAAAGAAGTAATTTGAATGTGATTAGTGATTTGAAAGAAATTAGAGAAAAATCGATATCCTTCTGACAGATGATTGCCCTTTCTCTTACTTAAGCTCTATTTCACCTTTGTTTTAGTGCTGCTGTTTAAAATACCTTGAAGGTTTATCTTTTTGTACAAAAAAAGTTCAGAGCCATGTAGAAGCATAGGAGGCTACCTAATACAAGAAGTCTACCTTTAGTAACCTGTGTGCATTTAACTCCTGTCACCATCTTGTAGCATGCCAAGAATTTCTTCTCTGACGTACTTCTCAGGCTTGAAAAATCACTGTAAGATTGATTAGAGTTCCTTGCATACAAAATCTGAGTAGCTCTCCTTATGACCACAAGAGGGAAATTCTAATAGTTGCTTATAAAAGTGAACAATCTCTGTGTGTGTCAAACTACCGTAAATGCTAGAGATAAAGACATAAGGATAAATAAGATTCTCCTGGCTTTAAGGCACTGACATTCTGATTAATGCCATGGTATTTACATATAAAAAAGAAACCTAGGGGCAGGTAGGTGGCACAGTGGATAGAGCACGAAGTCAGGTGCACCTGAGTTCAAATCCAGCCTCAGACCAAACACTTGACACTTACTAGCTGTGTGACCCTGGGCAAGTCACTTAACCCCAATTGTTTGAAAGAAAGAAAGAAAGAAAGAAAGGAAGAAAGAAAGAAAGAAAGAAAGAAAGGAAGGAAGAAAGAAAGAAAGAAAGAAAGAAAGAAAGAAAGAAAGAAAGAAAGAAAGAAAGAAAGAAAGAAAGAAAGAAAGAAAGAAAGAAAGGAAGGAAGGAAGGAAGGAAGGAAGGAAGGAAGGAAGGAAGAAAAAAAGAAATCTATAGGTCTGGGGATGAAGCCAAGTTGTGGAGAACTCAGCTGAATTTTCTCAATATTCTAAACAACTTTCAAATAATGCCTCAAATTGAATTCCAGAGTGGCAGAGCCAACAATAGGTTAGAGTGAGACATTCTTCCCAGCTAAAACAACCTAGGAGATCAGAAAGAGAAATTTGTGACATGGGGGTGGAGACTGTCTCCAGAGGCTTTGTGGATAAAACACCAGTGATGGGAATAGATGGTGGTGACAAAAGCAGCAGTAGCTTTGGGAACTCTCAAGACAGAGATGATAAGGGACCTGGTAACTACTTAGAAAGAGATTGCAGGGTAGCCCTGTGCTAGCACTGAATGTAGGACCAGAAGCTTTTTGTCAGATCTATTGCCTATGCCCAGTTCTGAGTCAATGTTCAATATCAAAGAGGAGCACTTCCAGTCAAGAGAGAATGGGAACCTTGAGGAACAGTATCGTTTCTGGTCCCAAGGAAGAAGGGCTTCTAAAGATCAGTATCATTTCCACCAAGAGAATAGTGGAGACTGGGAGAACAGTGACCATACCTCTCCCCAGATCCTACCACCATGGAAGCACTAAAAACTTCCAAACCCCCAAAATAGCTCTGAAAATAGCAGTGTGAAAAAGTCTAAAGCCTGAGACAATGCTTGCCCCCTACATTGGGAACAGTACCTAACTTTAAATAAAACTCAAAATAAAAAGACAGCAGGGAAAAATAAGAAAGCAACAACAAAAAAGAACCTGACTATAAACATCTACTATGGTAACAGGGAAGATCAAGACATAAACAAAAAAAGACAATGAAATCAAAACAGCCACTAAAAGCAAAGTCTCAAAGGGAAAAAAAGTGAATTGGACTCAGGGCTGACAAGAGTTCCTGGAAGAGCTAAAAAAAATGATTTTCAAAATTAAATAAGAGTAGTAGAGGAAAAATTAGGCAAAGGAATGAGAACAAAGGAAGAAAATTATGAAAAGACAAAGCATAAAATGTGCTAAAGAAAATACCTTACAAAACAGAATTGGCCAAATTAAAAAAAGTGGTATAAAAGGTCACTGAATCTCAGTCACATCTAAATTGGATCAAAGAAGGAAAATAATATAGGTATACTCAGTTGGCAATAAACATCTATTTCTACAAAAGTCAGAGGGGAAGGGAATAAGAGAAAAGGTAGGGGGGTAATAAAAGAACGGGGAGTAGGGATAAAAGAAGGCAGTGGTCAGAAGCAAAACATATTTTAGAGGAGGGAAAAGGTAAAAAGAGAAGGAGGAAAATAAGGAAAAAAAATAGGATAGAGGGAAATGAACAATTAGCAACTATGACTGTGAATATGAATGGATGAACTCACTCACCAAATGGAAGTAACAGAATGGATTAGAAACCAGAAACCAATAATATATTGTTTGTAAAAAATACACTTGAAAAAGAGTTAAAATGAGGGAATGGATCAGTATCTCTTATGCTCAGCTGAAGTAAAAAAGTAGGAGGTAATAATCATCATCTCAGACAAAGCAAAAACAGAAATAGACCTAATTAAAAGGGATAAGAAGGGAAACTGTATCTTGCTAAAAGGCACCACAGACAATGAAGTGCTATAAATTCTAAATATTTATGCACCAAATATCATAACATCCAAATTATTAAAGAAATATTTAAATTATTTATAGGAGAAAATAGACTGCAAAACTGTACTAGGGGAGGATCTCAATGTTCCCCTTTCAGAGCTAGGTGAATCTAACCGTGAAATAAATAAATAAATAAAAGAAGTTAAGTAGTTGAATAGAATCTTAGAAAAGTTAGATATGATAGGCCTCTGGGAAAAACTAAATGAGAAAAGAAAGGAGTATACATTTTTGTCATCTATACATGGCTTCTTCACAAAAACTGTACATGTGTTAAGGTATAAAGGTCTCACTACAAAAAGCAGAAAAGCAGAAATATTAAATGCACCCTTTTCAAACTATAATGCAATAAAAACTATATCCAATAAAGTGTTGTAGAAGCATGAATTCAAAATCAATTGGAAATGAAATAATCTAATCATAAAAAAATGAGTGAGTCAAAGAATGAATCATAGAAATAATAATTTCATTGAAGAGAATGACAACAATGAGACAGCATACCAAAATTTGTGGGATATAACCAGAGCAGTTCCTGGGGGAAAACTTATAATCTCTAAATGAGCACTTCAATAAAACAGAGAAAAAGCAGATCAAGGAATTCAGCATAGAACTAAAAAGAAAAAAACAACAACAGAAAAAGAACAAATTAATAATCCCCAATTAAACATTAAAATGAAAATCTTGAAAATCAAAGGAAAGATTAATAAAATTGAAAGTAAAAAGAGAACAAAAAAAGATTGAACTAAAAAACTAGAAGCTGGTTTTATATATATATATATATATATAACCATATAGATAGATAGATAGATAGATAAAACCAAACAAAATAGATATACCACTGGTTAATTATGTTTTAAAAAAAGAAAACAAAATTGCTAGTATCAAAAATGAAAAGAGTGAATGCACTACTAATGAAGATGAAATTGAAGCAATTATTAGGAGATATTTTTACCCAACTATATGCCAGTAAAATTGACAATATAAATTAAATGTATGTTTACAAAATATAAGTTGCCCAGATTAACAGAAGAAATATAATACTTAAATAATTCTATCTTAGAAAAAGAAATCAGACAAGCCATCAATGAGCTCCCTAAGAAAAAATCCCCATGACCAGATGGATTTACAAGCTAATTCTACCCATCATTTAAGAAACAATTAATCCTAATGCATATAAACTATTTGGAAAAATAAGCAAAAGAATCCTACCAAATTCCTTTTATGATACAAACATAGTGCTATTTCTTAAACAAAGGAGAGCAGAAATAGAGAGAGAAAATTGTAGACTAATTTCCTTGATGACTCTCCATGCAAAAATTTTGAGTAAAATAATAGCAAGTATATTATAACATCCCATGTAGGGTTTTCTTGGCTAAGATAACGGAGTGGTTTGCCATTTCCCTCTCCAGCTCATTTTACAGATGAGGAAGCTGAGGCATATAGAGGTAAGTGACTTGCCCAGGGTCATACAACTAGTAAGTCTCTGGGGCCAAATTTGAACTCAACAAGATGAGTATTCCTGACTATATGCCTAGCATCCTATCCACTCCTTCACTTAACTGCCCTAAAAATTATAGGTAGTATATATCTAAAACCAAGAGAAAGTATCATCTGTTATGGGGATAAACTTGAAGCCTTCCTAATAAGATTAGAGGTAAAGTAAGGATGTCCATTATCACCACTATTATTTCATGTTGTAATAGAATTGCTAGCTATAGCAACAAGATAAGAAAAAGAAATTGAAGGAATGAAAATATGCAATGACGAAACAAAATTGTAACTCTTTTCAGATGATATGATGGTATACTGAATCAATTAAAAAAACTTATCAAAACAATGAACAACTTCAATAATGTTGCAGGATATAAAATAAAGCCCCATAAATCATCAGCATTTCTATACACTACTAACAAAACCCAGCAGCAAGAGAAAGATAAAATCCATTTAAAATAACTGGAGTCAATATAAAATATTTAGGAGTCTACCTGCCAAGACAAACCCAGGGATTATGTGAGCACAATTACAAAATACTTTTCACACAAATAAATACAGATCTAAACAATTGGAGAAATATTGTTTGTGGGTAGGCAAAGTCAATAAAATAAAAATGACAATTCTATCTAAGTTAATTTACTATTAAGTGCCATATCAATCACAATACCAAAGAATTATTTTTATGGAGCTAGAAAAAGCAAAATTTATCTGGAAAAACAAATGGTCAAGAATATTAATGAAGTTAATGAAAAAAAGGTGAAGGAAAGCAACCTACTAGTACTAGATGTCAAAGTATATTACAAAGCAGTAAATATCAAATAGAATGATGAATCAGTGGAATGGATTAGGTACAAAATACACAGTAGTAAATTATAATAGTACCAAAGATCCAAGCTTTTGGGATAAAAACTCACCATTCAACAAAAATTGCTAGAGAAAACTGGAAAGCAGTTTGGCAGAAAGAAGGCATAGATCAATACCTCGGACCTTATACCAGGATAAGATCAAAATGAATAAATGATTTAGATATAAAGGGTGATATCATAAGTAAATTATAGAAGCATTAAAAATATACCTGGCAACTCATCTTGTGGGGCAGTAAAGATGGTGGAGTAAAAGCAGTGACTTACTTGAGCTCTCTCCCAAACTGCTCCAAATACCTATAAAAATGGCTCTAAACAAATTCTAAAGCAGCAGAACCCACAAAGAGACAGAGTGAAGCAAATTTCCAGCCCAAGACAACCTGGATGGTTGATTGGAAAGATCTATTGCGCCAAGCTGGGAGAAGAGTGCAATTCAGTGTGGGTAAGCAGGCCACAGCGAACCTGGAGCAGGCCTCAGAGGTTTCCAGACTTCTCAACCCATAAATGCCAAAGACAACTTAAAAAGTCAGTGGGAAAAGTCTGTGTCTGTAGTGACAGAGAGAAGCACGGTGGTCTCAGCTTCAGTACCTGAGACTGGCCCTGGGGCAGCGGCTGCTTCCTGAAATTCCTGCCCACAGACTGAGGGGGATTCCAGTGGCTGATCGGAGGGAGATTGCAGGAATCTCTCTGCTGGTGCAGAATTCTCTTGCTTTGCCCAAGTGTTGATCTGGGTCACAGTTCTGGGTGAGGAGGAGCACGGGCATGGTGGAGCTTGTAGTGGCAGTTGAGAGGAAATCCTCCTCACAGTTCCAAGACAGAAAATAGTGTTTGTGGTCACTCATAGACCAGAGCACAGGCCAGGAAAGGAGTAAACATCTTGATCCTTATCATACCACCTTGGAAGAATTGAAAATTTACAGGTCCCTAGAAGTATCTCGAAAACAGCTGCACAATACCCCTGAAACTTGGGACAGTACATTCTCCACATTGGAAACAGACCCCTACCTCAACAGAGAGTTTATAACTCAAGTAACTGGCTGGAATCATGAGCAAGCAGTGCAAAAAGAGTAAAACAACTTTAGCAAAGTTGAAGGCTATAAAATAAACCCACATAAATCATCAGCATTTCTATATATTACAACAAAGCCCAACAGCAAGAGATAGAAAGAGAAATTCCATTTAAACTTACTGTAGACATTATAAAATATTTAGGAGTCTACCTCCTGAAACAAACCCAGGAACTATATGAACACAATAATAAAACACTTTTCACACAAATAAAATCAGATCTAAATAACTGGAAAAAAACATCAGTTGCTCATGGGTAGGCCACGCTAATATAATAAAAAAGACAATTCTACCTAAGCTAATTTACTTATTCAGTGCCATATCAATCAAACTACCAAAAATTAATTTATGGAGTTAGAAAAAATAATAACAAGATTCATTTGGAATAACAAAAGGTCCAGAATATCAAGGGGACTAATGAAAAGAAATGCAGGGAAAGTGGCCTACCCATTCCAGATCTTAAATTGTATCATAAAGCAGCAATCAGCAAAACTGCTTGGTACTGGCTAAAAAATAGAGTGGTGGATCAGTGGAATAGGTTAAATATGCAAGACACTGTGGTCAATGACTACAGTAATCTATTATTTAGTAAACCCAAAGACCCCAGCTTCTGGGATAAGAACCCACTCTTTGAAAAAAACTGCTTGGAAAACTGGAAAAGAGTATGGCAGAAACTAAGCATAGACCAAAATCTCACACCATATACCAAAATAAATTCAAAATGGGTTCATGATTTAGATATAAAGGCTGATACTATAAGCAAACTGGGAGAGCAAAGAATAGTTTACCTATCTGATCTAGGGAGAACAGAAGAATTCATGACCAAACAGGAGATAGAGAACATTACAAAAAGCAAAATGGATAACTTTGATTACATTAAATTGAAAAGTTTTTGCACAAACAAAGCCAATGCAACTAAGATTAGAAGGAAGGTAGAAAATTGGGAAAGAATTTTTACAACCAGTCTCTCTGATAAGGGCCTCATTTCTAAAATATATAGGGAATTAAGTCAAATTTATAAGAATACAAGCCATTCCCCAATTGATAAATGGTCAAAGGATATGAACAGACAGTTCTCAGATGAAGAAATTAAAGCCATCTATTGTCATACGAAAAAATGCTGTAAATCACTATTGATTAGAGAAATACAAATCAAAACAACTCTGAGGTACCACATCACACCTATCAGATTGGCCAACATGACAAAACAGGAAAATGATAAATGTTGGAGAAGATGTGGGAGAATTAGAACACTAATGCATTGTCGGTGGAGTTGTGAAATGATCCAACCATTTTGGTGAGCAATTTGGAACTATGCCCAAAGGTCTATGAAAATGTGCATTCTCTTTGACCCAGCAATAGCACTTCTAGGGCTATATCCCAAAGAGATCATACAATGGGAAAAGGACCCACATGTACAAAAATATTCATAGCAGCTCTTTTTGTGGTGGCAAAGAATTGGAAATTGAGAGGATGCCCATCAATTGGGGAATGACTGAGCAAGTTGTGGTGTATGAATGTAATGGATTCCTATTATGCTATATGAAATGATGAACAGGCTGACTTCAGAAAAACCTGGAAAGACTTGTATGTTCTGATGCTGAATGAAGTGAGCAGAACCAAGAGAACACTGTACACAATAACAGCCACATTGTGCAATGACTAATATGATAAACTTAACCCTTCCCAGTAATACAAGGATCTAAGACATTTCCAAAGGCCTCATGATGGAAACTGCTATCCACATTCAAAGAAAGAACTAGGAAATTTAAATGCAGATCAAAGCATACTATTTACTATTTTTTTCTCTTCTGTTGAGTTTTGTTTCTTCTTTCTAGTGGTTCCTCCTATTGGTTCTAATTTTTACTTACAATATCACTAATCTGAAAATATGTTATATATAGCCTATATCAGATTGTGTGCCATCTTGAGGAGGGTGGTGGGGAGGAAGGGGGAGAAAAATTATAAACTCAAAAGCATATGGAAGTAATAATAAATTAATTAACAAAAAAAGAATCCAAAAAAAAAAAGAGTCAGACTATGGAATCTTACTTTGGTGACAAAGAAGATCAAAACATAAAACCATAAGACAACAAAGTCAAAGCTCCCACATCCAAAGCCTCCAAGAAAAATATGAATTGGTCTGAGGCCATGGAAGAGCTGAAGAAGGATTTTCAGAAGCAAGTAAGAGAAGTAGAGGAAAAAGTGAGAGTGATGCAAGAAAATCATGAAAAACAAGTCAACGGCTTGCTAAAGGAGACCCAAAAAAATACTGAAGAAAATAACACCTTAAAAAATAGCCTAACACAAATGGCAAAAGAGGTCCAAAAAGCCAATGAGGAGAAGAAGGCCCTAAAAAGCAAAATTAGCCAAATGGAAAAGGATGTCCAAAAGCTTACTGAAGAAAATACTTCCTTAAAAATTAGAATGGAGCAACTGGAAGCTAGTGACTTTATGAGCAATCACGACATTGTAAAGCAAATTCAAAAGAATGAAAAAAAAAATAGAAAACAATGTGAAATATCTCATTGGAAAAACAACTGACCTGGAAAATTGATCCAGGAGAGAGAATTTAAAAATTATTGGACTATATGAAAACCATGATGAAAAAGAAAACCTAGACATCATCTTTCAAGAAATTATCAAGAAAAACTGCCTTGATGTTTTAGAACCAGAGAACAAAATAGAAATTGAAAGAATCCACCATTTACCTCCTGAAAGAGATCCCCAAAGAAAAATTCCTAAGAATATTGTAGCCAAATTCCAGAGTTCTCAGGTCAAGGAGAAAATATTGCAAGCAGTCAGAAGAAACAATTCAAGTATTATAGAAACATGATCGGGATAACAAAAGATTTAGCACCTTCTACATTAATGGACCACAGGGCTTGGAATATAATATTCCAGAAGGCAAAGGTGATAGGATTACAACCAAGAATCACCTACCCAGAAAAACTGAGCATAATCCTTCAGGGGAAAAAATGGACCTTCAGTGAAATAGAGGACTTTCAAGCATTCTTGATGAAAAGACCAGAGCTGAATAGAAAATTTGACTTTCAGATACAAGACTCAAGTGAGACATGAAGAGGTAAACAGGAAAGAGAAATCATAAGAGACTTATTAAGGTTGAACTGTTTACATTTCTGCATAGAAAGATTATATTTGTAACTCAGGAGTCCTTTGTCAGTATGAGGGTAGTGGGAGGGAAAATTAGATGTATCTATAGATAGATAGATAGATAGATAGATAGATAGATAGATAGATAGATAGATAGATAGATAGATAGATAAATAGATGGCACAGGGTGAGTTGAAGATGAAGGGGTGATATCTGGAAAATAAAATTAAGGGGTGAGAGAGGATTATACTAGGAGAAGGAAAAAGGAAGAGGTAGAATGAAGTAAATTATCCCACATGAAATAGAGAAGAAAAGGCTTTTACAGTGGAGGGGAAATGGGGGAAGATGAGAGGGAATGAGTGAATCTTATTCTCATAGTATTTGGCTTAAGGAGGGAATAACATACACAATTGGGCATGGGAATCTATCCTACCCTACAGAAAAATAAGGGGGGAATGGGACAAGAGAGCAGAGGGATGATAGAGGGGAGGGCAGATTGGGGCAGGGGATAATCAGAAGCAAACACATCTAAGGAGAGACAGGGTCAAAAGAGAATAGAATAAATGGGGGCAGGATAGAATAAAGGGAAATATACTTAGTTTTTCACCTCATGACTACTATGGAAGTGTTTTGCATGACTGCACATGTATAACCTGTATTGAGTTGTTTACCTTTTCAATGAGGGTCGGTGGGGAGGGAGGAGGGGAGAAAATTTGTAACCCCAAATTTCAAAAACACATGTTACCTGACAGTTCTATGTACCCCTGACAGTATCTAGGGGTAGATTTTATGACCAAGCAAGAAATAGAAAGGATCACGGGGAGTAAAATGGATAATTTTGATTATGTGAAATTAAAAAGCTATTCCACAAACAAAATTAAAGTAGCCAAAATTAGAAGGGAAACAGAAAAATAAAGTGGGGGGGAGGAATTACAGCAAATTTCTCTAATACCCTCATTTCTCAAATATATAGGAAACTTAGATCAAATTTATAGAAATAAGTGCCCTTCCTCGGTTAATAAATGGTCCAAGGATGTGAGCAGGCAGTTTTCAGAAGAAATCAAAGTTATCAAGTTATATGAATAAATGTTCTAAAACACTACTGATTAGAGAAATTAAAGCATCTCTGTGACACCACCTCACATCTATCAGATTGCCTAACATGACAGAAAATGAAAATGATAAATGCTGGAGGAGAGGTAGAAAAATTGACACATGAATACATTGTTTATGGAGTTGTAAACTAGTCTGATTCTTCTGGAGAACAATTTGAAACTACTCCCAAAGGGCTATAATGCATGGTCTGTAGCAATACCACTACTTGGTCTGTATGCCAAAGAAATCAAAGAAAAGGGAGAAGGACCCATTTGGACAAAAATATTTATAACAGCTCTTTTTATGGTGGCAAATATTTAGAAAAAATGAGGGAATGCCCATCAATTGGGGAATGACTGAATAACTTGTGGTGTATAATTGTAATGGAATACTATTGTGCTCTAAGAAATGATGAGAAGGATGATTTCAGAAAAGCCTGGTAAGACTTATATGAACTCATGCAAAGTGAAGTGAGCAGAACCATCAGAATATTATATACAGTAACAGTGATATTATAAGGATGATCAACTGTGACTTAGTTACTCTGATTAAGACAATGATCCAAGACAATTCTAACAGATGAGTGAAGAAAAATACTATCCACCTCCCGAGAGAAAGAACTGGTGAACTCTGAATGCAGATAGAAGCATTCTTTTCAATTTTCTTTATTTTTCTTTTTTGTCTGTATTTTCTTTTCAATATGGCTAATATGGAAATGTTTTTGCATGGTTTCACATGTAAAATTGTTATCAAATTGCTTTCTTTCCTTAAGAGGGAGGTGAGGTTTGAAGAAGGAAGAAAATTTAGAATTCAAAATTTATAAAAATGAATGTTATTTTTAATAATACAGTTGGCAATTATTTAATGAAGTAAGTAAAAATATATTAAAAAACTAAAATATGAAGTAAACCATTAGTTATAGAAGAAGAAAAGCATAAAGTCCTTCAAGATTTATAATAGCTCTTTTGTTTTGTTTTTTTCTTAGACTAGACCTCCTTATCTAATCCAGACTACAAATACAACGTCTACTAATAGAGCTCATTCCCACTTTGATCTGCATGGGAACTTTGATCTGCTCTGTTTCTGATATTGTGGACTAATTTGTCCCTCCTTAAGCAACCTGGTGACCTCTTGCTCCCAGAGGCTCATCCTATTAATGCCAAACATAATACAGGCACCTTGATTGGTTTATCCCACTGCAGCTTAGAACTCTCAGGTTAGAGAGATCTGCTAGCCTCCCTAGAGGGGATTATAGGTCCATGAAGCCACACCTGGCTATAATAGCTTATATTTGCATAGTAATTTATTGTTACAAAAGATATTGAAAATTGTTAAACTATAATATCTCTAAAGTTTAGTGAACTAAATTTTGAATTAATGCTATTACCAAGTCAATGATCTACTCACAATTGGTATTTAAAATATATTCTTTGAATTTGATCTACTTTGACAAGATAACATATCTTGCAAATAAGAGGCAGTGTGGAGTAGTGGCTGTAGAACTGTTCTTTGAGCCATGAAGACTTGTCAACTAATTGGATATATGATGGGAGAGAAAGAGAGGAGTTGAGGGAGGTTGCATACTTGAGTAAATAGAAAGATAGTGCAGGTTATTGCATAAATAGGTTGGTTCAGAAGATGCATAGGTTTGGAAGAAAATATTGTGAATTTTGTTTTGGGAATGTATTTTATATGCATATTGGACATCCAGTTCAAAATAACCAAATGGCAGTTGACGAGAGATTTTGTACAGACACGAGAGTAATTTGCAAAGAGATGATAATCAGACTCATGGAAATTTGTGTGGTCATCAAGAAAGAGAATATAAAGGAGAGGTATGCTTTGGGGTATGATTATCTTGTGGGTGATAATCCATCCAAGGAGAATAAGGAGGAGCATCCAGTAAGGTTGACATAGAAACAAGAGAGAGCATTGTCAACAAACGCCATAAAGTAGTGTACCCAAGAAAAGGTTGTGAACAGCCAAATTCTGAATAGTCCGAGAAGCATGAGAACTAAGCAAAGGACATAAGACGTAATCAAAACAGTCAATGTCTTTGGAGAGAGTAGTTGAGTGGTAAAGTCACAAGCCAGAGTCCAAATAGGATTTTTTTTTAAAGATGAAAGAGTCTTGTGCATACTAATAGACCTGTTAAAAGAAAAAGATTAGAGAGATTGTGAAAAGTGAGCTCAAGGGTAAAAACAGAGGGGATGGGCTGACCTTAGTGAGGAGAAGGGCCATGCTTCCATTACAGACAGAGGTGAAGATAGAATGAGGATAATGTGCAAAATAGAAAGCTTAATAAATATCCTGTATTAGACAAGTTTCCATGCAAAGAGAAGGGGCCAAGGAGTGGCATAATTAGTTTGAGGAGAAAATTGAAGGTTCAGAACAGGAACCTCCCACAGGAGGACCAAAGAACCAAATAAAAAGGAATAAAAGGAGTTCCTTGCTATAGAGAAACTCTTCTTGAGCTTAGGTAGCACATTGGTAGTGAGCCCAGAGAACACAATTGAATGACTTTTTCTAATACTATTTAGCAACAAGTGAGCAGGAAGATGCAAATGGTGGATTAATCCAGAAATTGCTCTGGGTTGGGAATTGGCAAGCCACCAAGAAGCATAGAATCAAGGAGGAAGCAATTCAAGAGAAGAGGAAGTATAAGGTTGAAGTAATTAGCTAGCAGGTGGGACTGGGGGGAAATTTAAGTTAGTGTAAAGGAGATGAGCTGGGAGAGTTCTGAGGGTAGAGAGAAAGGAAAGATAGGAAAGAAAGAAGGAAGGAAGGAAAAAGAAAGGAAGGAAGGAGGGAAAGAAGGAAGGAAAGAATGATGTATTAAAGTGCCTATTATCTGCCAGACACTGCGATACATTTCACTTGAGCCTCACAACAGTCCTAGGAGGTAGGTGCTATAATTGCATCCATTTTTGAGTTAATGAAAATGAGGCAGATAGAGGGTAAATGCTTTGCACAAAGTCCCACAGCTAGTGTCTGAATTCAGATTTGAACTCAGGTCTTCTTATCTCTAGACTTATCACTCCATCCACTTTGCCACCTCACTTCTAAGGGCAAAAACTGGATTTAGGGATAGTCAACTTTAAGGAAAGAAAGAATAGTAGGAAATTATGGTCAAAGAATATGAGTTCAAATCTATATTCTTCCATTTATTACCTATGTGACCCTGGACAAATCATTTGACCTTGCCATCTCAATTTCCTCATATATAAAATGAGGATCTTAGACTACATTATCTCTCTAAAGGCCCTTCAAGCTCAAAATCTACGGTCATACTATTAGCTATTATTCTTTGATGAAAATAGTGTGAATCACCCATTTAATTTGCACCTTGATTCTTGTGCCCACTGCCTAATTGCCCACCCTTAAAGGTAAGGACTTGCCTTAAAAGTGCCTCCATTCCCATCAGTACATTTTCCTCCTCAGAATTAGGGTTTTATCTTTTCAGTTTGGTCATGAAGCTAAAGAAAATGGGGACCATTGATTCTTTAGCCCAGAGAGGGACATTCAGACATTAATTCTTTTATTCAGGTTAATCCATTCATTTTGCTACTAGTAACACTAACTGAGTGAATTTGGGCAAATTCTTAACTTCTCTTAGGCCCCTTAGGCAGTTCTCTAAGAGCTACAGACTCTGAGAAAATTGGCAGGAAGTTGTAGACTAGTTTACTGTCTGCATCAGTGGAGATTCAGATGCACACTGATGAAATCATAGGTCAGAGCAACAGCAAAAATGCGGGTAAAACAATCGTTGTGATCCAAGCTAATTGTTACCATTGCAAACAGTGGTGCTCATGGAAATATGGCTCAGGTCCCACAAGAAGTGAGTGTATTTTTCCAAGAAAGCTGCTTGACTTTGGAATTTGTTTTTTAGAGAGAGAGAGAGAGAGAGGGAGGAAGGAAGGAAGGAAGGAAGGAAGGAAGGAAGGAAGAAAGAAAGAAAGAAAGAAAGAAAGAAAGAAAGAAAGAAAGAAAGAAAGAAAGAAAGAAAGAAAGAAA